>NW_017671036.1:0-32825 GCF_001879085.1 Nicotiana attenuata
ACGGGACGTTATACTATAGTATGACTAGTAAGGTAGATACTCTCGTACCTATAGGTTTTTTTTCTTTGAATTTCTGCACTTTCACATATAGAAATCATGCTTATCTCTGCACTTTCATCTATAGAAATCATGCTCACAGGAATTCTGCACTTTCATATGTAGAAACCATGCTCATAGGAATTTTGCACTTTTATATATATAGAAATCATGCTCATAGGAATTCTGCACTTTCATCTATAGAAGTCATGCTCATAAGAACTCTGCATATCATATAGATATCCTGCTCATAAGAATTCCGCATGTAGAACCATGTCTTTAAGATTCTGCATTTTTGCATCCATCATTAGGCAAACAGTTATAGGTCAAAATAATAATCGACTGCATCCTAGATACCATGCTCGTAGGATTTTCTGCACTTTTGCTATGCCTGTAAAAGGTGTTTAGAATTAACAACGCTAGAAAGCATGCCTATAGAACTATTAACCCAATCTGAATCACTCGTTTTAAGATTAGTCTGTCGGTAGTAATCAGATGCAGAACTCGTATCATTCTGTTAAAACCGGCAACTTTCAGTAATCAGTTCACTTCCTTATTCCTGAAACCAGTAGATACCACCACTTAGGGAAACAAGTAAGTAGTTAATTAATTGCACCAGTCTTCGATAAGTTGCAGCCAGGCGAGCCTAAGAGGGTGTTTGTATTGGCTTTTAAGCTGGTCAAATCAGTTTTTAAGCTCTTTTTAGCTTTTTTCAGTGTTTGGCAAAGTCAAAAAGTGCTTAAAATAAGTTAAAAACTACTTAAAACAAGCCAAAAGCAATAAGCTGGGCAATCCCAACTTATTGCTTTTTGGCTTAAAAGTTATTTCTGTTGAAAAGCTACTTTTTTTAAGCCAATCCAAACGGGCTCTAATGCGAACTTCTTGTCTAAAAATATGTAATGAACCAACCTACCTAACGTTAAGCATAATTTGGACCTAATCAGTATGTGTAAGACGTGCTAAACTACATGATTTCTGTAATTAAAGGAGGTTTGTCTGAGCTTTAATTGCTTTTGTGCTCCCATAACTGTCTTATGTGTTTTGCCTGACGCCTTAGTATTTTAACCTTTTGAACCTCTGAAAAGCCAAGCCCCTCCCTTTAGGATTAGTGGTCCTAAAGCCTCCAGGACTGATAGGTGGGACGGGTAATAGCACGTTGTAGGTAACGACACCATTTAGCGCTTAATACCTTATCGGGGTGGGAAGGGTAGTCATGGAGAAGATGATCACACGATAACACTACGCATACGATTGGTTACCGGTGTTGTGTGGATGATCCATGTGATTTATAAACCTAGGACCCCTTTGCCTTATGTTTCTTTGTTTAATATCAACAAATTCTGTCTTTTCAATCACCCAAAACTCCCCTTTATTTTTACTGCATTATCCCTTTTCCTTCTTTGTTTATAAGTTCCAACATGCTTGTTAGCAACCCTTATGTGTAAATTTATTTGCATACTTGTTTACATTAAAGTCACAACATAGCATGCCCGGGAACCACACTAGTGGTTCTTGAGGGGTGCCTAACACCTTCACCTCGAGATAATTTCTAGACCTTACCCGAACTCTGCTTTTTCAATTCAAAACCCTTCTTAGTGTCCTAATGCACTCAATCATTAGGTGGCGACTCTTTAATTCAAAAAACCCAATTCCCAAACGGGAATAGAGTTGTCTTGCCGAATGTCGTAAACCCGATTTCGCGAGAAAAATGGGGCATCTACACTTGTTGGATTTATGAATTGTACAGGTGATTAGCAAGTATCATTTATAATTCATGCTTATATTACCTCGCCGAGGTTAGTTATGATACTTGTTGAGTACGTGGGTCGGTTGTACTCATACTATGCTGTACAATTAATTGTGCAGATCTAGGTGTTGGATTGAGTTTCCATTAGTTGAGATTTGTTGTTGATTATCTTGGAGAGACGGGTTGAGCTGCATCTCGACCGTAGTCTTGGCTTCTCTTTTTATTTTGTACTGTTGACTTCCATTCAGAGCTCATGACTCTGTATTTATTAGTGCTGGGGGATTTGTGATGTATCGACGCTGTTGTTCATGTTAATTGACCTTAGACTTGTACTATTTCAGTTGATTCAATATTTATATTTCGTTGTTGTTATGTTTGGCTTGCCTATCGAGAAAGTTAGGTGCCATCGCGACCGGTGGGTGGTTATGGGTCGTAACACCAAATTGCTTCAAAGCTGACAATGGTACGTAAGGCTGGATCCGTTGTAATCCCATCAGATCAAAAAAGTATTTCTCAGGTCCCCTCACTATAGCCCTCCCACTCATCCAGGAGAGCTTCCAATGGATGAAGTCTTTAGTAAGGTGGGTCAAGAAAGCGCGCCATTCTTCTGGTCCTTGGGGTGCTTCCCACGACCTCATTCATTCCTTATGGCCCTGAATCATGTTGATGGTGCCGACAAATTAGTCTATGGTTGGTTCACTTTGGAAAAAGTGCTATGTTGCCCATACCTACCGTAGTAAGTTACAACCCTTGAAGAAGTTTTAGCCTCTAGAACATGCTGACAAAGACCTAAACATTTCCGTCGGCAATATTGGGACGAGGGTGACTCTCAGGTTTCCTCGAAATGTGGCTAAAACAAAAGGTAGCACGTTGACATTGATCCACACCCTCTGTTGCGGAAAGATCAATAGTCATGATAGTGCAAGACGGAAGGCAAGTGTGGAGGCTTTCCCTCGTCTCTCAAATGCATAAAAACCCCTCGTGGTGCAGGTCATAACTCTCCAAATGCCCAAACCTCTCAAACAGTTGATCAAGACTTATCCATCCATCCTCGACATTCCTCAAGATTTGACTACTATTAAATCTCAAAGCATACATGAACCGGTGGCCCAGATGATGACCGGTAGTATTTGTCACGCCCTGAACTCGAAGGGGTGGGGGCGAGACCGGCACCCAGTGCCTCACCTATCATTGCGTACCAACTTGCGACTAAGGGACTCTGAACATATAATGTCATACTTTGGCCATGGTCCACACTGAAAGACAATTTGCGAAGAAAAATATAAAACTGAATGGAAACTAACGCTGACTAAACATCAATATGAAGCTGGGTCGGCAAGGCCGTCAAAACTACTGCAGCTGACAAACCAATAAAATATATATACAAGGCCTACAAGCCCAACATACTACACTAACTAATAGATTATGTCTACAAGCCTCTACCTAGATGTACTGTAATCAGAACAGGGCCCCGACCTACCCATAACCTATATACATATATACACAAGATGTATACAAAACTCTAGACCTGGCAACTCCGAAGGACGTGGAGCTTACCGATAAAGATGAACTTGTGCAACACCTACCGAGGAGGTCTACCCGTCTGTCTGTCTGAACCTGCACGCATGAAATGCAGCATCCCCAGAAAAAGAGACGTCAGTACGAAATAATGTACCGAGTATGCAAGGCAATAAAATAACTGAAAGCTAAAACTGAACTGATAATATAGTAACTGAAAGTAACTTGAAGTCAAAGATAATGTAAATATATGCTTACCTGCTGAAACTGACTCAACTCTCTCAACATAGTAAGTAAAATAGTTGTCCGTCCCTATAAGGCTCGGTATATATATAAATATATATATTATATAATATATTAATTATATATATATATATATATATATATATATATATATATAATATAATATATATATATATATATATATTGCTCGCCGAGTAGGGTCCTCATAGGAGCGGTCATACTAGGTCTCTGTATCTCAGCCAGACTAGGCTGCTCAGGTGCGCTCGGCCACAGTAGGCTCGGTATATAACTTACCATCTGATCAGAGGTTGCCCAATAGGGGCCTGTCCACCAATAATAGCTCGATGGTGGTGAAAATACTGTAATACACTATATATATATATATATATATATATATATACACCCTCTGCTCTCTTGACTGGAAGAACACAATACTCAATTGAATATAAAGTCCCGATAAGGGAGAATACTGTAACTTATGAGACTAGGATAATGTACATAAATTCGGGAGTATGAACTTATCTTTATGACTCGTTATCAAACACATGTAGCTACGAGATCATGCCAAAATGAAGGAAGAGCTTAGCCTTAACATACCTGGAGTAGGGAAAAATCCGTATGATATTATCGCGCCCCCTTTTTCCTCGCGGAGTCCGGGTTTCGACATTCATTGGGAACAACTCATTTCCTTTTGGGAATTGGGTATTTGAAGAGTCGCCACCTAACAGATTAAGGTGCGTTAGGGCACCTAGAGCAATTAACTCATGTAACCAGTTTGCATTACTAGAGATTAAGGTAAGGGCTCAAAACAACCTTGAGGGGAAGGTATTAGGCACCCCTCGCGATCCACAACGGTGGGTCCCAGCCGAACTTAGTTATGTGAATTGGTCATTTAACAGGTAAGCAGTCTAAGCACACATTTGCAAATAAGGGTAGTTTATGCAGTCTAAGCACACATATATAATCAAGGAAGTTTAGACGGTCCAATCACGCATATGTAAATTTAAGAAGTTTAGACAGTCTAAGCACACATACTTAAGGAAGGGAAGTCCTACGTTGGTTAGCCTATAGGATCACATCTGTACAATACCCGGTAAGCCTTCCTCAACTAGAGGGGCTACGCGTGGCATTAGCGCACATGTCATCATATCCTTTTACTACCCATTACCCTCCCCTTAGTGGTTATATAAGCGAGTTTAATTAACCAACTCTAGGCGTGCTTTACCCGTCCCTTACTTGTGGTCCCGGAGGTGTTTAGGACCTCTAAACTTAGGAAGTTCTAGACACTCCTGGTATTTAAAAGGTAAAATCTAAGCGACAACAAAAAACATGTAGGACTATCAAACAGAGAAGCAATTAGGGGCTCATGTTTACCCCCCACACATAAACAAGTACGTAACACGTCTCAAACAACTGATTTTAAGGAATTTAGAAGGCCCTAGAACATGATATATAGATGAACATCACAAACACAGAATATTCAGTTTTTGTTTTAAGGCGAAGTGGCGGAATCCTAATCAGTTTGCCTACTGATTTTGAAACCTGTTACAACTGGACAGTTTCACACATAAACAGAGGATAATTTCACAGTTATAAGACCATTAATTGCCTAAGGCTTGCCTAGGTGCTTGTATGTAATCATAGTTCTGAGAACTAGTTAAAACAACTTGAAATTATCCAGTCCTATAGGCATGTTGATCTAGGCGATTGATGTTACAAAACTGATTTCATGCAGGTTTATACTAGAACATGATATCTACGTGTTGGACTGTTTTAGAACCCTTTTTTTATAGACAGTTATTCATTTAAACGACGTAGGCATGGCTTACAGCAAATGCAAACAGATTTCTAAGGCAGGATTTCTAATGCATAGAGAGATGGTCATTCTATTAAGCATGATTATAGTAATGACTCAATGACGAGATTTCCAGGTGGTAGCAACTTATGCAGAATCAGAAAAGAAGTGATGAGCATATAACATGTTTTCTAATAAGCCAAAGTAATAAACGTGATCATCCTAAGGCAAGGATTCCTAATGCAAATAACAGAGACCTATGACATGTTTCTAGTGCGGGTAACATAGCATATAGACCTAAAACATGATTTCTATCATAATATAAACCCAAAGCAGGAAATCCATATATATAAACATAAGAGCACGATTTCTACTGCAGATCAACATATATATAAACCTAAAAGCATGATTTCTATTACAGATCAACATATATAAATCTAAAAGCATGATTTCTACCCGGCTTCCCCACAAAAATCATATAGGAACCCTTCCTTTTTTATTATTTACCCCAATATCTGTTTACAATAAAAATTATTACATACTCGGATCAAATGAATTATATAAGCAAATGAAATGACATTATAGGGATCCTAGATCAGGCCCAAAGTAAACCTGGGGATGCCAGGCCTTTAATACAGTCTCAGAAGCCAAAGATCTCACGGCCAATAGTGTGTCCTGGTGTGTCAGATTTCCCTAAGGACCTCAGGGATCCCGGATAGTGCTCACACCCAGACCTTTCTCAATTAGGGAATGGTTATGTGCAGTGTGGAAGGGCCAGCCCTGGTGTGCCAGAGTTTAGAGGGATCTCAAGGATCCCTAAGCAGTATACACACCAGAGGGGCAGAACTTAATAGTCTAAGAGTAGGGTGATAGTGCTTGATATGGTTTTGAAAGACTTAGTAAAACAGTATAGAGATAACCTTTAGGAATGGAAAGATTTTCAGAAAAGGTTTTTAAGAGAGGAAAACAGTTTTGAAATCAGTTCGGAGAAGAGCAAAGATACAATCACACAGACTCAGAACACTTAGAATCACAACCATTTATCAGACAGTTTACACACAAGGGTGAAGGGGGTTGGGACATATAGAGTTCATATCAGGGATACATGAAGGGGGAAGTATATAAACAACATATGCACAGAATACTTAGAAGTTTGTTGACTCGGTGACTTAAGAAGCTAGTCATGATAAGAAGCAATTAAGACATAGTCATGTTGAAAACAAAAATGTATACTCATTAGGATCAGCCAGGTACACCAGACAACTAAGTTATCAACATGATTACACCAATTAAAGAGAGTAAATAGAGGCTGAATAAACATGCTGGTAGAGTATCAAACAATCAAGCGAGACTTAGATATGCTGACTACACATTTAACAAAAGAAGGTAGAATTTAGACATGCTGACCAAAGCAGTAAACATGGAAACAAATTGGATACATAACCAATTACACAAGTGCAGGAATGGAACACATTGAGTTTCAAAATTAACTCAAAGACATACCAGTTAGGGGAGCAAAGTTCAGAATGTAAAAATAGGTGCAATTCCACTATCTTGCCTTGGCTTTTAGCCGGCTAGACCAACAGTTAGCACGAGTAACAAAGAAAGAAGAGAGAGTTTGAATGTATGTGTGTGTATTTTGAACTGTGTGTTTGTGTCTAGAGGTAAAAATAAGAGAGTTTATATAGCACTTAAGGGGTGCATCGAAATAAGGTAAAAGAATCACATTTCAATCAATTAGGAGCAATTAATTAGTCACAGAATCAATTCCCATAGAGGAGTCTGGAATAGACCCCTTAATTGGGGGGCAATCAATTAACGGTCACAATAGGGGGTCCAATTAAGGTAAGGACTCAAAAACATTCCATGTAGGGAGTCAGTAGAAATAACGAACCATACTGATAAATAATTAAGGCAAGTATGATCAATTAAGTTCACAAATAAAGAAACAAATAAAATTTCGGCACACACTGATTTTAACAGGACATTTAATAGGAATCAATTAGTAGAATCTTCAAAGAATACTGGTTTTTATAGGAAAGAGTTATTCAAGTTCCCTAAATAGAAATCAATTAAGTAAAACCTCACAATAATACCAGATTTAATAAGAAAAGTTGGTTCGAATCATCAGTAGAGATCAATTAGGGTGAAAATCCCAAAGAATACTGGATTTAACATGGAAAACATTTGAATCCCTAAATAGAATCAGTGAGTGCAACTGATTCACATAAATTAACATAATAGAAGAAATCAGTGTAACCATTAGAAACATCTAGGGTTCGAGCAAAGATTAACCAAATACGTAAAGAGATGAACAGATTAAACATTAAAAGTAGAAAATCTTTTGAAGAATGTCTGGGAAGAACCCTAGTTTAGAAGAGTGACTAAAAATTGAAGTAGTTAATTAAACAAGAGATTTTAAGAGGAAAACACCTAATAATACTCGAATCACCTCAGATCTATAAAGATCTGAGAAGAATCGAACAATAGTGAAACTAGGTTTTTCAGAAAATAACTGAGATGAAGAGAATCGGTCAAAAACCCATGGATTCATACTTAAAAGCAAGAGGAAATCCATACTTACAAACGAAAGTGGCCTGAGACAGTCCAATAAACAACTTTTGGGCCAGAACAAGGTTGAATCTTCCACGAGATTCTTCTAAGGACTTATGAAATCAAAGAGCCAAGGAGTATAAGAGACCAGTGGTGGTCGGAGAAGGCATGGAAATACCATAGAAGGGAGGTCTTTGCCGGTGACGGCGATTAGGGTTAGGGTGAGCAGAGAGAGAACTGGAAGGGTGAGGGAAACGGGTGACGGTGGCCGAAGAGAAATGAAGAGGGGGGTTAGGGTTAGGTGAATTAAAATGATAAGTTTAATCATGGACCGTTGATCAAAAGCATCAACGGCCATGATTAAATGGGGTTATTGGGTCGGGTGTATACAGATTGGGCTTAAGGGGTTTGGGCTGGTATATTTAAGGATTTGGGCTAATATTAAAGGGGTTTGGGCTGGTATTAAAAGAGGTTAGGTCTTAAATAAAAAGGCTATTTGTTAAATACCCAAATAATTGATAAAAAATAATTTATAAAATAATTAACAGATTAAAAAAATAATTTTCATGCATAGAAATATTTTTAAAAATAATTACTCAACATTTTAAAATACAACAAGCTATTTTCTGGTAAAATAATGTAGTAATGCATGCATGGGCCATAATTGCAAAGTCATTGCAATTGTAACCCAAAAAAAATATAAATATGGCTATTTATGAAATAATTTAAGTTTAACATAAATATAAATAGAAATATTAAGCCATGACATTGTTATAAAGTCATTTGTGACGCAATTCATAATTATTTATATAAATAAAATACTGGGATAAATTAATTAAAAAATCCCTAAAAAGTAGAAATTATGGAAAAATATCAATTGATGCTAATGCATAGTTTTGAAGGCATATATGCACTTAAAAAGTATTATAGGAAAAATTGGGTATCAACAATATTCTTGAGAAGGATTGCACTGTACTCCCTTAGAATTGCAAAATCCCATTGTTATTACGCAATGCAATTTCGTATGAATTTCTTTACAAATTTAAGAACAGTCGTTGCTATTGTAACATGTAGTCTCATATGTACTTCCAAAATCTCCTCCAACAATGAGTTTTTGATATCAATTGAACATATTTGTAAAGATGACTAACATAGACATTCCTTCTACGTGTTTGATGGCTAAGTGTATTGTCCATGTGTCTTTCTAATTAAGTAGCATAAGTCAATAGTCATTAGACCTTTCTCCACTTGCTGCCACGTGGGGTGGGGGGTGGGGGGGGGGAGGGCTATGTCCCTACCTAAAATTATCCACCAATCCTTAATTACATGGTTAATCTCCCATTAAACCAATAATTAACCAATTATCCAATTACTTAAAATACTACTCATTTTTAAGAATTGTCTCAAATTACTTAAAATACTACTCATTTTTAATACAGTGTATACATCATACTATCATGGTCATATGGTACCTTGTATGGCACTAGTCCATAAATATCGGGTGTTACAGCTCAGATCGTATTTTATCCCAAGTCAACAACCTTCAACGAAACTTATTTTTTTGATTCGTTCACCCTTTATCTTTCACGACACTTACTTGTCACTTGTTATAAATAGCATAAATGCTCATAATCTCAAGATAATCTCATCCCTGAGTCTACGTCAATTAACTGAAGATGAAACTTTAACGTACGAAAACGGGAGATGTAACAGTATTGGCCTTCATCTGGTAAATGGATGTTTTGTAAAGCTAGTAATATCTTCAAGTGTGGTTGTTGTTTCCCAATTAATAAATTTGAGGACAACCTTGGCGGGTCCCAAAATTCGACCTGCAACTTGGAAAGTTACATGTCGGCCTGTTACACCCCATGTTTTCGTACGCGAAAGTACGTCATAAGTCAAAAGATGTAAGCTCAGAAATGAGATCATTTTTGAAAGTAAATAAAGTAAGTTAATCATGTTACCTTGTAGGCTGCAAATATTTATGATCATGGATAACAAGTACCAAGAGGGTTGAAAGGCTTAGAAACTAAACGAATCAAAGAAAATAAGTTTCGTCGAAAGTCGACAAGTTGGGAATATTATAACATGTACTGTTGTGGTGAGATTAGGGTACTTAACATGATAAGGAGGTTATTTATGAGTTATTTTAGTCATATGATAGTTGTGTGTTATGTTTTGAAGTCAAGTGAGTTGTGGAACAAAAGTTGGCAAAGTCATCACAAGTTACATTCATAATATGCTGAAAATTAAGTCAAATTTGTATGAGCTTTTCTCTCAATGTACTTGGAATTACGGGATTATCTACCTATCAAATTGAATATCTACGAGCCTAGTTTCTAACACATTAAACTGATTGTCGATATGACATCAGAGTAGAGAGATATTTGTATTTTCACGAGACTGCACAAGCAGCTCCCAATGGGATCCACTTAGGCGGTGGTCGACCTACTTCACTTAATACGATTTGGACGACCTTTCTTTCACATGATTCGACCTAACTTCTTCTATACACTCCTCCTAACCCTCCTAAACATATTCCATAATGGTTTGAAGGCGAATCCAAGTGATTACACCATATTCCAACATAAAAAGTTAGTTCTAGTGAAGAACAACACCTCTTTGAGGTTGTGTTGTCATTGAGTGTCATGCCTCGACCTTGGGCAGCGGGACCGACGCTCGACTAAGTCGTCATGAGTGTCATGCCTCGACCTTGGGCAGCGGGACCGACGCTCGACTATGTCGTCCCAATCAAGCATGCCTACTTAGTGCCTACCATTCCACCTCACCCATGAATAATTTGAAGATAAATTTAAAGAGTTCAACCAATCAAGAGGAGAGTATGCACAAGACTAACTTTAATTCTTACAAAAGCTTCGTCTACAGTTACCAAACATTTCAAATTAATAGTTAAAAGAAGAGAAACATCCAAAAATTTCAAAAACGATTTTAATTAGTCTTCCCCTACTCAAAATACAACCCACAGTACGTCTACGGAGCCTCTAAGTGAACAAGAGTACAATATGGAAGTGCCAGCGACAAGGCCCCGGCTATACCTCAAAACAGAATGTACAAAATCTAGTGACATAAGGACCGAAGTGGAATAGGGCTCATCGAGTCAGATGAGAAGGGTACACCTACCAAGAACCTAAGCCACCTGATGCGGAGCCACCTGCATCTATTAAAGATGCAGCGTCCCCAGCAAAAGGGACGTTAGTACATATGGAATAGTACAAGTATGTAAAGCTAAACATCCTCTCATGGAGTGGGAAATCAACATAAGAGGGAAACATGGAAGCGGTAAGAACATCAATAATATTTAAATACCAAGTTAAATTATAATGAAACATCCAATTAAACATTATCAATTTTGGTTGGGAGATCATTAGCCACCGATCATCACACCATGTGCACTCGATCGGCGAAGTCGTATCCCTGCGAATGAATATGAATCGGCATGTGATACGAATCAAATACAATAATAAGGAGGAGGAACCACCATGGGTGGGACATGGAGTCTGATCACCACCCGATCGGCTAGGTCGTCTCCCCACATATGCCATGTGATTCGACATCCAATTCCAGCAACAAGCTCATCCCAATTAAGGGGAATAATTTCAATACAATATACCACGGGAATTCATCCCTCAATCAACTCTTACACAACCACGTGTAGTTTGGGTGTGGGCCTTTACAACCCACCCTTTCTCAGCTCGCTAATGATACTCCCAAAAATACTTTTTATATAAAGGAAATAAAAATATAAATGTATTCATATCATAGGCTTTCATACCATATATAGTTTTGTTAGCACTTTTAACTATTCACAACATCTTTATCTCATTGGCTTTCTTGGCCATACCTAGAGTTCTTCATTCATGTCACAATGGCCGCATTTCATATTTCACACTTTTATTTCTTTACTGCCAAGGATCATTATCATAACCATCAATATATAGAATATTTCAAAAATCATAGCTTTAAGTTCATTTGAAATGAGTGTCGTAAACACATTAAACTTCTTCCAAAGGGTGGAGCATAATGACTGGCAATCGAAGCACAAGTTAAAATCATAAGCGATTAATATACCATTAATTCTTGGGATACTATTCCCAAAGGAGAGCATGATATATACAATTTCAACTAGTGGGAATGTAAGAACTCAAAACACATTGGAAATACTTACAACGGAGATCATGGTGATTTACAATTGAAACATGGATTCAAATCATATGCATTAGTTACAACAACCATATTTGAACATTTTCCCACTACGGGGAAGCATAATAGGATAAGTTCAATTCGAACATGACTCGAGTACATAAGCATTTGGGAAAATCAATCATCGGAAGCAATTTGAAACAGTAGGAATACGAGTTTGAACAAACAACATTTGGAACTTACGAGGAACTCATGGATTTCGATTATAGAAAGGTAGTTTAGCCAACATACCTTGATTAAACTTTTGTTTAGAGTTCCTAAGAAGTTCCGCTACTCCACTCTGGTATTTCTAAAATCCATAGTGATGCGCTCCCACTTCCACTCTAGTATTTCCAATCTCTGGATCAACCCTTCCGGTTTCTGATGCTCATACTTCACCTGTTCACAATTCAAATGCCGATAGACATAAGAAACAATATCTTTTCATTCTCCACCACCAATAGTACTGTTTCAGTCATAGTACATCTTCATGACACCTGGGTGAATGGAATAGCACGAGTTGTGAGCCTCTTTGAGGATCAAATCTCTTAACCCATCAACATTTGGAACAGAAATCCGGCCTTGAAGTCATTTAACACCATCATCACCAATCACAAACTCCTTAGCACTACCCCGTTGCACCGTGTCCCTCAACACCATCAAGTAGGATCATCAAACTGACGAGCCTTGATACGCTCCAACAATAATGACTATGCCACAACGCAAACAAGAACCCAGCTAGGATCCAAAACATCCAGTCTCACAAACTGATTGGCCAAAGCCTGAACATCCATGGCTAGTGGCCTCTATGATACTGGTAGATATGCCAAAACGCACATACGCTCAGACTTCCTACTCAATGCATCGACCACCATATTGGCCTTTCCTGGATGATATAATATGGTGACATCATAGTCTTTCAGCAACTCTAACCACATTTGTTGCTGCAGATTAAGGTCCTTCTACTTGAAAAGATGCTGGAGAGTTCGAGAGTCGGTATAGACCTCGCATGGAATGTCGTATAGATAGTGCCTCCAAATCTTCAGCGCATGAACAATGGATGCCAACTCTAAATCATGCATAGGGTAATTCTTCACATGAAGCATCAACTGCTGAGACGTATTGGCAATCACCCTGCGTGCTGTATCAACACCGCGCCAAGCCCAATACGTGACACATCACAATACACGGGGTTATAGTCAATGAAGTCTTGAGCTTCTGAAAGCTCACCTCACAGTCGTCAAACCATCTGAAATGAGCACCCTTCTAGGAGAATCTAGTCAAAGGAGATGTGATGGATGAATAACCATCCATGAAACGGCAATAATAACCTGCCAAACCCAAAAAGCTTCAAATCTTTGTAGTTGAAGATGGTCTAGGCCAATTCTGAACTGCCACAATCTTCTTCGGATCTACCTTAATTCCCTCACTGTACACCACGTGTCCCAAAAAGCCATCGAGCCAAGCCAAAACTCACACTTGGAGAATTTAGCATATAGCTTCTTCTCCCTCAAATCCTGGAGTACAATCCTCAGATTTTGCTCATGATCCTCCCGGCTACATGACTATATGTCATCAATGAATACTATAACAAAGGAATCAAGATATGGCTGGAACACGTTATTCATCAACTGCATAAAGGTTGTTTGGGCATTTGTCAGCCCAAAAGACATCACCAGAAACACATAGTGATCATCGCGGGTCCTGAATGTCGTCTTCGAAATAACTGAATCCCGAATCTTCAATTGATGATACCCAAACCACAAATCAATCTTCGAAAACACTCTATAACCATGAAGCTAATCAAGTAAGTCATCAATGCACGGTAGAGGGTACTTGTTCTTCATAGAGATTGTCCAGCTGCTTGTACTCAATACGCATCCTCATAGTACCATCCTTCTTCTTCATTAATAGAACTGGTTGACCCCAATGTGACACACTAGTCCTGATGAGACCCTTATCAAGTAGCTCCTACAACTGTTCCTTTAACTCCTTCAACTCTATAGGTTCCATGTGACAGAGTAAAATAGAGATAGGCCGAGTGCCCGGTACCAAGTTAATAATGTAGGAGCGTCGAACTGCCTAAGTGTCACCCCTAGTTGGCTGGGTAGTTGGCACCACCTGATGTTGGTGCTTATATCATAGGCTACGAGCTCTACTGTGGAACCCTACTCAGCAGTTTGGAGAAATCCCTCTTGAGATGACTCAAGTCCCCACTCTTAAAGAAACCCCTCCTCTAATGAAGTTGCTGACCCTAAAAATCCTAGTAACTATTTGTGGAACCCTATGCAAATAGAGCACGTAAGAAATCAATGCCAACAACGCACTGAATGATGACTAAACAGGGTGATCACTGTATGAACTATGTCGAACTAAGAACCACGAGGAACACGACGAGCTTCCTGAGCGGGCCTAAGAGGACGACCTCTGTTGTAATGTAACTGGCCTACGAATGAGACACTGCTGAAACCACCTAAACTACGAGGCCTCTTGGCCTCCCGCTCCTCACGCCCAAGCCTGCAGTCCTGCTCCAAGCATCTATCAATCTCAACCACCTTGTCAAACCTAGCATCTGTCACAACCTCTCGAGCCATACCATAACATAAACCATAGTTGAGCCCATCAATGAACCTCTTGATCCTCTCCCTGTTAGTGGCAACCAACCATATAGCATGACGTGCCAAATCTAAAAATTGCATCTGGTATTGAGTCCCAGTCATACCCTCTTGACGTAGCGCTCAAACTCCCTATGAAGAGAATTAAGAACTCATGCCACGTAAGTGGCATTGTGCCAGGTGGCATGCCTAACGCATAATCTCGCCACCATTTGTAGGCTGCCCTTATTAGCTGAAAAGTAATGAAGGAAACTCCACTGATATCCATAATACTTGATGTGTAAAAAATCCAATGACACCGGTGTAGAAAATCCTGAGCATTCTCTGATTCTGCTACGCTGAACTCGGGCGGAGCAAGCTTCCTAAACCGCTCCAACCTCCTCTGCTCTGATCAAGTCATAGGAGGACCAACCTCAGCCGAAGCAGCCACAACTAGCTGCACTAGTAACACCCCTAGTATCTGATTACCCTGAGCTAGCTGCTCTGGAGTACGGGCGGCGGGAGTCTAGGCTCCCCACCCCCCCAGCCTGTGAGGTAGCTGGTATAATTGATATTGAAACCGCCGAAGCCAAGCCCGTACACACTCAAAATCTGAACCAAGCCTCCTGAATACGAGGGAATACAATAGGTACCGTCGGTGTCTGAGCTGGTCTTACCGGCTCAATAGTATTCAGAACCTACTCTTATACTAGAGCGACCGGTGGCTCTACAGGTGCTGACCTCGCTTTAGTGGGAGCCCCACCTCGACCCCTGCCTCCCGGCAGCCCTAATTAGTGGTAGTGGTGCACGTCTATCAGATCCGACTGCCTGTTTCCTCACCATATATGAGAGAATATAAGAGTCAAGGTACGACAAGAATGTAAGAAAGTGAAGTTTTTTCAAAAAAGTTCAGTAGCCTCTCGAAGATAAGTACAGATGTCTCCGTATCGATCCACAAGACTCTACTAAACTTACTCATGACCCTTAATACCTATGAGCCTAGGTTTCTAATAATAGCATGTCATGACCCAAAACCCAACCAGTCGTAATGGCGTCTAACTCACTCGCTGGAAAAGTCGGACATAACAATAATGAACCATAATAGCAGAATGACTGAAATAATATGAGTCTGAAACCTTAATGTAGAACAATACCATCAATACATAATTAAATCCCCTAAAATTGGTAAATACAGAGTCATGATCTCTAATTTGAAATGGCCAAATACAATACTCTTTGAAATAAAGACAATAGTACATAAGAAAAGAGACGCCAGGACTGTAGTCGAGAATACAGCTCTACGCCATCTCTCGATGATACGGTCAACAAGAAACTCCGCTACTGATGACTGGGTCCAACGCCTGGATCAACATAATTAAGTGTAGAGTGTAGCATGAGTACAACTGACCCCATATAATTAGCAAGTACCAAAACTAACCTTGGCGAGGTAAAAGAAGCAAGAATTATAAATGATACTTGCTATAACCTATACAGTTTCATAAATTCAACAAGTATAGAATAATAATATGATCAAGTCATAAAGCACAAAAATAACCATATGTGTGTGCACAGTTATTCAAGTAATCTGCTCCGTCAATGATCCAGCACATAAAGATGATATGCAAGTAAATCAAGTAAATAACCATGGAAATTGGAAGAAAAAATGAAATGCAGAATCCAAAAAAGACACTAGCCAGATTTTCCTCAACATTTCCATATCTGCATCGAACCACTGGTCAGTTTTCCTCAAATCCGCGTGTATACCATCAAGAGATAAACATGAGAAGGTGACCCTAGAGGGATGGATCCATATCCATACGCTGCCCCAATGACTCACGTGCTGCACGAACAAATCATATTCTAATAATATCAACCGCACGAACAACTCACGTGTCATAATATCAATAACTGGATCCGCATGGACAACTCACATGTTGCACGGACAACTCATGTGCCATTAATCACAATCCACCCAATGTGGTCACGGGCTATCAGACCATATCACATATCATAGAAAACAGATATACATGATTACATGTACATAATCAATGAATATCAAGTTTCATAATTCCTAGACTTATATAAATGACATGCTAAGGTGTATTCATGTGAAAGTGTGCTATCACAGCTCAAATCAGAAATTCCATCACGAAAACAACAATTATCAAGTTAATTCAGGATATTAACCTCTTTGTAATCTCAAATAAGTCTCAGTTAGCTCACAATGGGGTACAAATACGAGAAACATCATAACATGAAGCTTAACAATCAATTTAAGGCATTTCATAGCTAAAACACTACTTCAAGAGTTGATACATACCCGGTGCTTGCATATGGTCTTAGCCCCGCACATTTGCACCACACATAGCACGTAGCTATCTCAAATAACTCAGGAAACTAGTGATTCAACAAAGATTAGGTAAGATACTCACCTCAAACAAGCCAGATCAATACTCTAAGAAGCCCTTCCCTCATGAATCACCCTCCGGACGGTTCGAATCTAGTCAAAACAACTTAATACCATCAATAAAAGCCATAGGGAACGATATTCAAAAGATAAAGCTATGATCTTCAACTCAAATCAAAAAGTCAACCCCAGGCCCGCACCTCGAATACTTACCAAACTAAAAAATTTAGAACACTCATTCCAATACAAGTCCAACCATACAAAAATCATCCAATTCCAACCACAAATCGACTCTCTAATCACCAAATCTAACTCTTCAATAACACAGTCTAAAACCCCCCCAAATCGCACTTAGATTCATAAAAATTAGGTGTAATAATCAAAGGATAATAAATATGTAACAAAAAAATTGAATAAACCTCACTTACCTCATCAATTAGGATGAAAAACACTCCGAAAATTGCCTTAGACAGAACTCAACAATCCAAAAATGAGAAAAACTCTCAAACCCTCAAATATATGAAGTCTGCCAGCAAAATTGCATCTGCAATCCAAAATTTCGCACCTACACAATTTGCGGTCAAATTCTCGCATCTGCGAGAACCACTTATGTCCTAACCTACTGCTTCTGCGGTCATCCATCTGCACATGCGCACCCGCTCTTGCAGAAATTCTTCCGCACCTACAATCCCAGCTCCTTCAGTCAGTCTCCACTTCTTCGGACCCATTCTCGTAGAAGCACATCTGTTTCTGCAGAAATATGTGCTCATCAGCGGACTACCCCTAGCTTGGCTAACCTTGCACCTATGTAATATATTTCGCACATGCTGCTCCGCATCTGTGGCCAATCCCACCGTAGATGCGAAAACACTAGAAGTTTGATTCTTGAGCAATTCCTCTATGACCTAAATGAATCTGAACTCAATCTGAATCACCCTGAGGCCCCGGGACCCTATCCAAATATACCAACCAATCCCAAAATATAACACGTACTAACTCGAGGCCTCAAATCACATAAAACAACATCAAAACCATGAATCACGCCTATATTCAAGCCTAATGAAACTAATGAACTTCCAACTTCCGAAACCTATGTCGAATTATATCATACCGACCCAGATTGACCTTAAATTTTGCATGCAAGTCCCAAATTGCACAGCGGATCCATTACAACTCCCGAAACCAAAATACGAACCCGATATCAATAAAGTCAACTCCCAGTCAAAGCTTTTAGCCTTCCAAACCTTCAACTTGTCAACGTTCGCCAAAAAGCACCAAACCAACCTACGGCCTCCAAATCTAGTTCTGGACATATGCCTAAGTCCAAAATCACCATACAAATATATTGGAACCATCAAAACCCCATTCTAGGTTCGTCTGCACTAAATTCAAACTCCTGTTAACTCTTTTAACTTAAGCCTTCAACCTTGGGACTAAATTTCCCAATTTACAACAAGACCTTCCCGAAACCAATCCAGCACACCCCGTCAAGTCACATAACTAAAAATGAACATAGAAGAAGCAATAAATTGGGGAATAGGAATACAATACACAAAATGACTAGCCGAGTTGTTACAGTTCGCGAATGGTATCGTTGGGCAAATATATGTTCTTATTTTCGGATGTTGAGCTATTTTCACTACTTGAATTGGGATAAGTATTCTTGATTTGGATTTGATTATTATTCATGATTACATTCTTGATTTTACCATTTGATTGATGAATGTAAGTGAGAAAAATTAGGGTGTTTACCGTGAAAATGGTAATAACAATTAAATTTGATTATGGGACTCTAAAAATACGTGATCTATTTTTGTGCCAGTTGTTTAGCAGTTGATGCTATGCGTGAGACTTAGAAACGAAATAAGAGTTAACAATGAAATGATAATCAAACCGATTGGTTGATAATCAGGGCCTCGAGCTTGTCGATTCGGGGGCCTTGAGGTCGATTCTGGGGCACAACTATGAGCTATCGAAGGTGATCGAAGTATGACTAACAGTTATGATAAAATCAAAGAAGGTTCTTTCTGGCCAATGGTAAGCAATAAATGATGAACAATAATGAAGATAGTAAATGGAAGCATTAATATTAAGAGAATATGTAAGAGAGCAGAGAGAATGTTCTTTTATATTTCATATGGAGCAACCGAAGTAACCGGTGCCTACAATATGGCAAGGACCCCCTTTATATAGAAAGGGAGGGTCCCATCATAGTACAAACACATTTATTACAAATATATAGAGATGGGACAGCTAGTTGACGTCATGACGCAGACTTAGACTAGCCTGACAGACTTTGTCGGCTCTAGCTGCACTCCTTGGGAACTCCCCTTTTTTCCGATATAGCCGTTGGTCTGCATGGCTCCGAGGTTGAGCATCGGCAGCCCTCGAAGGTGAGCCTCGACCCCAGTCTCAAGCCTTGGGAAGTATGTTCGCGGGGCATCATAATGATGGGGAAATTGGACCCCCGATTTTACCGTGCACAGATAGTCTCCGTGTTTCTTAGAGTGAAAGTGATAAGAAACAACCTTGAATTTTTTCCCCTCTGATACTTTTGTAGCAACGGTAGTCATAAGGTGCCAAAAGACGATGCACACACAGCCCCTGAAGGTCTTTGCATTGATTATGGCAGTTAGCTGTCTCTTGGCCTCCTTCAACGTGCACGCGGGGCTTCTATAAATACTCCCCTTATGGTTCTTTACAACTCACTATATTTCCATCCCCTAGAAAAGGTTCATTCTTCCTTTACTTCTGTTCTTCTTAGGAACGCAACTCCCCTTTTTCTTCCAGAATTTCTAGGAATGGCAAAAACTTCTGCCTCTGCTTCTCTGGAGAATGTGGCCTCATCCTCTTCGCTTTTATCTCAAGGTGAAGCGGGCATAATTCCTTGTGCTGAGGAATGTGTCCCAGGATTTTTTGCGATGGCTTCTGATTTTATGGTCGAGAGGCCTTCTTCAAAGTCGGGGCGTCGTGAGCCCGTAACTCAGTATATCAGCTCGATAACAGATGTCGGAAGAGTGAGAGCTGATTGTCGCTGGGGGACGCTGTTCTTGTGGAGATCCCTTCTTAGGAGGAAGATATTACGACATAAAAAGCTGATTTTCTCAGTGTGTATACTTACCCGTTTACCCTAGCCGATGGGGCCATCTTCGCCCACGATCGATCTCGTGATTCTCGACTTCTGCCAACAGTATCAAGTGACCATTGGTCAAATTCATCCTTCATTCTAGCGTTTTGTTTATATGATCAGGCACTACGTGAATATGATCAAGGAGATGCCCTTCACCCACGATCATCTGATCAGGATGTATAGCCCCCATCTCTTCTATGGGTGTCTAATCAAGATCTGTTGCCGAGCCCTGAGGGCCCTCTTCGCTTGTACCGAGGAGTTCGAGAATGGGGGATGGATAAGCTGATTTGTCCGAGTAAGGACTTTTGACCTGATCCTGGCAGAAAGGATATCGTTCCCTGATAAGTGGAATGTGGAACGTAAGTAGGTACATTATCTAGCATTCCCTCACTTCTCTTTGACTATGTTCTTCCAGGCACTTAATTTTTCTTGCCAATGCAACCACATCAATTTACCCTGGCGCGGTCCCCGACCTCCCAAATTGGGTCGGCCGTCTGGACTCGATCTGCCCGTATGTTGAGCGAGTATGGCGTGATCTATCCCAATCTCGGTGGGAAGATAAGGATCACGGTGAGCCTCTACCCCTTCTGTAGTCGCATTTTTTGATCTAAATTGCTATTAGCAGCGTTCCCATTTCCTATGCTTACGTCTTGCATTTGTGTAGGTCTGGGCGAAGTCCCTTTAATGAAGGGAGCATTGCCTGGCAGGGAGGGTGCTTTGGTACACGATGAGGGGAAGAAAAGGCAAAGGGAATCATCATACGGACCTTCGGAATCCAAGAAGATTAGGGCGGGAGAAACTAAGGCCGACCTGGCAGCCCTAACCCCAAAAATGGCGGGAAACCCTCGAGTCGAAGGTGAGGGGAAAAATAGCTTCTCGATAGCGCCCGAGGGAGTGATAAACCTGGCCGATCCTTGGGTTGTAAAGATGGTGGCTTCCGAGCCGGAGTCTGATGTCGTTGCGTTCCAGCTTTGTAGCGGAAAGAAGACTGAGGAAGTATCGGCTGCTGTCCCGAGCTGGCCGGTGGCCAGGGTTTGCCTCGGGCAGGGGTGCCTTCGGTAGGTGGTTTGGAGGGGCCAAGTTCTGGAGCCCTGAATAGACAAAGGGATGGTCCTGATCGACCCTGCTAGTGTTGTGGTCGTGATTGATTCCCTTTAGGGAACGACCCTACCTCCTAAGGGAGTGCAAGATGCCCCGCGCGAAGAACCATCCGATGTGGGGAGACCTATCAAAGGCGGAGATGTGCTTGAGAGGCTTCCAACCGTTCCCGGGGAAGTCCCTGAGATCGATGCTTCGCTCGTCTTTGGTGAGATGAGCACGCTTTGCGAGCAGGTAATTTGTGCGAATCCTGTTTGTCGCTCTAGCCTCGGCCGCTCTGACCTTTGTCTTTCTAACTTGTATTTTTTCGTGGCTTCAAGCCAAGGCGCTTTATCGTCAAACTTTCACCCGGTATCAGGATGAGGTGACCTGTCATGAGCGCGAGAAGGCTCACCTTACTAAACAGGTTACTTAGTCCCCGTTTGCCATTGTATGAATGTTTTGCCAGATCCCAATGTTTTAACATCTTGCATCTGATTCGTGTAGTTTGAGAAGGAAGGTGCCCTACTGAGGGAGGAGCTCCGGGCCAGAAACTCTGAAGTCTCCGAACTCAAACGGCATGTGAGGGAGATAACTTCCGAGAGGGATGCCCTCCAGGAGAAGGTGACCTTAGTCGGGCGTCAGCTTAGTGACGTGAGGGAGGATAGTGACAAGTACAGAGGTCTCCATTATGAGCTGGTAGCTGTATTATCCGGGATCAAAACTGAAGCCGAGGCGCTTATATCTTTGCATAGAGAGGATGCCATTGTGACAAACGCTCAAACCGGGAGGGCGCCTGAGGGGGCCTATCCGAAATTGATTTGAGCTGTGGAGCGTGCTCGATTAGGGTCTCGGAGGCAGGATTTTGGGGACGTATATATGGGAGATATCGTTTTGCCTACCAAGCTCGGGAGGGTGGAGACCCAAGAGAGTAAAGATGCTGACTTGCTTGCTTTCGCAGGTGTGCCAGGTAGTGGATCAGGAGGTGATAAAAATAAAGGCGAAGCCCCCGGAGGGGAAGAGGCCGTCGAGGAGGGGCCGCTGAAGGACCCGTAGTTGTTGGGGTGCAACCCTTGGTGAAGCCATCGAAGATGCAGGTTCGATGATAGATTAGGATTCTTTTTGCCTCTCTCTTTGTAAGGGTTTTTCAAATACTTGTAAACATCCCCCTTGTGGGCCATAAGAAGGATTTTTGTTTCCCACCCCTTCTTTCCCTTTTGTTTATTCGGGAATACGATGTGATGTATTTTGACTTTCGACCCGAGGTCCCAGGTCTCGGGTTAGACCCTCGGTCTTGGTTTTTTTATGCATCCGGCCGGCTCGACCTTTGATCTTAGCGCTGGTGATAGTGACTCGTACGTATTGGGTCGGTACGCCCTTTTAGCGAAGCTGTCATTTGAGCTCTGATGCTTTTCGCTCTTAGGCATATTTAGTTAACTGTTTTGGGTTCAATCTCCGAGTCGGATTTCGCCTCGAGCTCATTTGCCCCTCAAGTTTTTGGATTTGTGTGGGATGGCGACAATGGCTCTTACCTTGGGCTGATGCGGCCTTTCATGCGGGCTGGCGACAATGGCTCTTATGCTTTGGGCCGATGCGGCCTTTTTTGCGGGCTGGCGATAATGGCTCTTACGCCTTGGGCCGATGCGGCCTTTTATGTGGGATGGCGACAATGGCTCTTACGCCTTGGGTCCATGCGACCTTTTATGTGGGCTGGCGACAATGACTCTTATGCCTTGGGTCGATGCGACCTTTTGTGTAGGCTTTATTTTTCCCTCGATCAGGATTTTTTGAAAGTGTTTGCCTAACTGTTCTACGGTTTAATAAAATACCTCGATTGTGAGGCATTATATGGCGATGATCGACCACCTCGGGAGGTTTTGCTCGGAGGCTGAGTATCTCGAAGCCAGTGTCTAGGAGCTAACATGGTCGAAGCTCTTTTGCTTATGTCGTGGGTAGCCTGTTTAGCTGGTTCTTTTAGTAGTAGATTCGAAGTAGTTGAAGGCTTGTGATTTTGTAGCGACGGTCGGGCGTCCCCGAGTCGCGTTAGTTTGGCTGGTACAACCTTATGACCGCAGTCATTTGTGTTTGACCGGAGCCAGTTTTGATCCCGAGTGGAGTAGTTTTGGCGTCTATATAAAGGGTATGCCTTTACAGGGTCTTACAAGTTCGATATATAGCCTTAACTTTGAGATTGGGTTTATGCCTTTAGTAAGGTCATACAAAATTTTCATGCCTTTGAGGTCCTACAGATGTTGCCACTTGGTACAAGCGTGGTTCATGCCTTGCTTGAGGTCTTACAGATATTTTTGTTGCCTTATGTAGGTCTTACGAGACCGAGCCTTCCCTCTTGGGGTCTTATGTACTCGAGTTTTTTAATGAATGGTGATTGGCGACAGTCCCCGAGTTATGGAGGGTTTCACTCGGGAGCCATTACGATGTAGATGGCGATTGACGGCAGTCCCCGAGCCGTGGAGGGTTTCCCAACTCGGGAGCCATTACTTGTGAACTTGGTGTTGCCTCATTGAGGGCTTACGATTTTGGCGATTCCGACCCTGAGGTCGTACGATTTTTGAGATTATGGCGCCAGTCTCCGAGTGTTCGGGACACTTTCAGTTTTGGAGACGCTTTATGATTTTGATGTTGCCTCATTGAGGGCTTATGATTTTGGAGTTCCGACCCGGGGGTCATTCAGGTGTTGAATTGTTAACGCCAGTCTCCGAGTGTTCGAGACATTTTTGACAGAGGAGTCCCTTTCGCTAAAACGTCGAGTTTCGTTTAATGCGTGAAATGCTTTGATCAAAAGTGATCTTCGATTACTTGGTACAAGTATACATGTTTTTACTGTTAAGGGCTTGGTTGCTCTATATGGGCACGGTTCGTTCGACCGTTTGGCCCAGTACATTACTTTCATATCAAGGTCCCATTTGAGGCATCTTGGCTTTCTCGAGTAGGTGACCTTCTGGGGGGATGCCCCCCAGTATTCGAGGTGGATTGCAAAAGAAATCTTGAATAATTATTGAGTCTCCTTAGGTAGCATATGGTCGTTGCCTCGTTAAAAACCTTGCCGGTAAAACCCTTATAGGGACAAAATCCAGTCGAACTAAAAGAGTGCAACGCATGCTCGAGTGCGTTTTCGGAACTTTTAATCGGATGCCCTAGCAATAATTTCATTTTAGCATCGATATGTTCCAGTTGCTTAGAAGTTGTTCGCCCTCCATGGTACCGAGCTTGTACGACCCTTTGCCGACTACTCTGAGGACACGGTATGGTCCTTCCCAATTTTGGCCTAGCTTTCCTTCATTAGGGTTTCGGGTGTTGAGAGTGACTTTCTTTAGGACCAAGTCCCCAACTCCGAAATATCGGAGGTTCGTTCTCCTATTATAATACCTTTCAATCCTTTTCTTTTGGGCGGCCATCCGGACCAGCGAGGCTTCTCGTTTTTCATCTAGTAGTTCGAGGGCCGTTGTCATGGCCTTGTTGTTCGAGCTCTCGGTGGTGTGTTGGAATATGGCGCTCGGCTCCCCGACCTCTACTGGTATCAAAGCCTCGGCGCTGTATACTATAGAGAAAGGTGTTTCCCGTGTGCTTGATTTTGAAGTTGTTCGGTATGCCCATAGCACTTTGGGCAACATTTCTGTCCACTTTCCCTTGGCACTTTCTAGCTTCTTTTTTAAGTTTTGGATGATGGTTTTATTTGTGGACTCGACTGGCCGTTTGCACACGGGTGGTGAGGCATTGACAGGATTCTGTTGATTTTGTGATCCTCAAGGAACTGTTTTACCTTGCTCCCGATAAACTGCCTCCCGTTATCACATGTTATCTCGGAGGGGATCTCGTATCGGCATATAATATGGTCCCAAATGAAGTTAATGACTTATTTTTCTCTTATTTTCTCGAAGGCCTGCGCTTCCACCCATTTTGAGAAATGGTCAATCATAAATAAAATGAATTTAGCTTTACCTGGCGGTGTCGGCAGGGGCCCGACGATGTCTATTCCCCATTTCATGAATGGCCATGGCGATAAGACTGAATGTAGTTGTTCGTTGGGTTGGTGAATCATGGGGGCAAATCTCTAGCATTTATCGCACTTTTGGACGAATTCCTTGGTGTCTTTTTCCAAGTTGTCCCAGTAGTAGCCTGCCCTAATCACCTTTCGGATTAAGGAATCGGCACCGGAATGGTTTCCGCAAGTACCCTCATGAATTTCTCGGAGTACATAGTCTGTATCCCCTGGCCCCAGACATACTGCTAGGGGGGCCATCGAAAGTTCTTCTTTACAGAGTCTTGTTTTCATCGAGCGAGAATCGGGCCTGCTTTGGTTCGCAGGGCCCTCGATTCTTTTGGATCCGCGGGCAATTTTCCGTGTTTTAAATAATCAATATATTTATTTCTCCAGTCCCATGCTAGGCTGGTGGAGTTAATCTCGGCATGACCTTCCTCGACCACTGATTTAGATAGCTGAATAACAGCCCCGGGGAGTAGGTCATCTTCTTCAATAGATGATCCCAGGTTTGCGAGGGCATCGGCTTCGCTATTCTGCTCTCGAGGTACGTGGACTAAGGTCCATTCTTTGAAACAACATAATGCGACCTGGATTTTATCCAAATACCTCTGCATCCTATCTTCCTGGACTTCGTAGCTCCCATTCAACTGGTTTACTACCAGGAGTGAATCGGACTTTACCTCGATGGTCTCGGCTCCCAAGCTTTTAGCCAGTTCTAAATCTGCAATCATAGCCTCGTACTCGGCTTCATTGTTAGTCAATTTTACAGTTTTTATAGATTGCCTGATTACGCCGCCCGTAGGTGGCTTCAGGGCTATACCGAGCCCGGATTCTCTCAAATTTGTGGCGCTGTCAGTGAACAGGGTCCATTCCTTGGAAGGCGTGCCTGATTTTAGTAAAAGTTCCTTTTCTACATCGGGCATGAGGGAGGGCGAAAAATCGACCACGAAGTCCGCTAGAATCTTGGACTTGATGGTCGTTCGAGTTTGATACTCGATGTCATACCCCCCGAGTTCGATGGCCCATTTGGCCTATTAGCCCAACAGCTCGAGTTTATGCAATATGCTCCGGAGAGGATATGTCAGAACGGAAATATGGTGGCACTGAAAATAGGGCTTCAATTTTCGTGAGGCGCTTATTAACGCGAGAGCCAATTTCTCTAGGTGCGGATACCTAGTTTCGGCATCCCCTAGGGTCCGACTTACATAATAAACAGGAAATTGCGTACCTTGCTCTTCTCGAACCAACACGCTGCTTACTGCTATTTCTGATACGGCCAGGTATAGATACAGTGTTTCATCCTCCTTTGGCGTATGGAGCAGAGGCGGGCTAGTCAGATACCGTTTCAATTCCTCTAAGGCGTGTTGGCATTCTGGAGTCCATTCGAAGTTGTTTTTCCATTTGAGCAAAGAGAAGACATGATGGCTCCTATTGGATGACCTTGATATGAATCCGCTCAGAGCCGCTATTCGCCCTGTCAGCCGTTGCACGACCTTTACATTACTTACCATCGTGATTTCCTCTATGGCCTTGATTTTATCGGGGTTAATCTCGATCCCCCTGTTTGAGAACATGAAGCCTAGGAATTTGCCCGAACCCACTCCAAAGGCACATTTCTCAGGGTTGAGCTTCATGTTGTAACTTCTGAGGATGTCGAATGTTTCCTGCAAATGAATCAATGGTCCTCTGTGCGCAGGGACTTAAGTAACATATCATCAATATAAAATTCCATGGATTTGCCTACTTGATGCTCGAACATTTTATTAACTAGACGCTGGTACGTAGCCCCTGTGTTTTTTTGTCCGAAGGGCACTACGTTGTAACAGTAGGTACCATACTTTGTGATAAACGAAGTCTTCTCCCTATCTTCGGGGTTCATCTGAATTTGATTATACCTCGAGTAGCCATCGAGAAAGGTGAGGGTCTCGTGGCCGGCCGTAGCATCGGTCAGACGATCGATGTTAGGTAATGGGAACGAATCTTTGGGACACTCCTTATTTAAGTCTTTATAATGTACGCACATTCTTAGCTTATTTCCCTTTTTGGGTACCACTACTACGTTGGCCAGCCATTCGGGGTAAATAAAGTAATGGTACCTCTCTAATGGACCCTATTTATGAACTTTCATTACCTCTTCCTTGATGAATGCGTGGTTTATCTCGGACTGGGATCTCTTTTCTGCTTCACCAGTTTAAACCTGGGGTCGACACTCAGTTTGTGAGAGGTTATTTCCGGCGGAATTCCTGTCATATCCAAGTGGGACCAAGCGAAACAGTCGATATTATTAATAAGAAATTGAATGAATTCTTTCCTGAGATCGGGGGTTAATCCCGTTCCCAGATGTCACGACCCTAGTTCACCAACCGTGAACATGTCATGACGGCACTTGGTCCCCATGACCAGGTAAGCCTAACATTTGCGGAAATATGTTAATTGCGGAAAAATAGAGAAAATCAAATCAAATATCTAAAAGAAACTGTACTGAATGCCGCTTGGCAAGTACAACTCAATATCGCAAGTCTAAAACAATTCCCAAAACCCGGAAACTCACGGGCAACACAGGCTACAGAAGTGTATAGTAAAGGTTCCAAACTCCAGAATTTCTAACAACCGAAAGAAGGAAAAACTAAGTACTAAAGATAGAATAAGAGGGAGACTCGTCGGTCTGCGGACGCAGTAGATCTACCTCGAAGTCTCCGTAGTCCTCCTGCCTCACTGATAGGGCGCCTGAGTAGAGGTACCTGGATGATCTACACATAAAAAACATGCGCAGGAAGGGCATGAGTACACCACAGCGGTACTCAGTAAGTGCCAAGCCTAACCTCGGTTGGGTAGTGACGAGGAAGGTCGGGGCCATACTGAGACAAAATATAGTAATAACAGTAATTAACAGTATAATAATCTGACAGAAATAATAAATACAGCAGTGATATAAGACAGATTAAGCAAGGCAATAGCAAATACACAAGAACGGAAAAACCACAGAATAAGTACAGCTCAACACCAATGGTAACAATGAGGATCTCCCAGGATGCCGTCCTGTAGTCCTTCCCTCAACTGTCCAGTGGATCTCCCGGGATACCATCCCGTAGTCCATCATATGTGTATATCCGAAGGATCTCCCGGGATACCGTCCCGTAGTCCAACTATCAATGTGCAGGGGGATCTATCGGGAATCTTACCCGCAGTCCCAAAGTAAAAGTGCAGGGGGATCTACCGGGAATCGAACCCGTAGTCCCAAAGTAAACAAACAAGGGGGGGAGCTACCGGAATCCCACATCCGTAGTCCCAATGTAAATGCGCAATCACAACCAGAAGGTACATGGAAACGAAGTACAAAAAGACAAGCAACAGATAGTACTGGCCTAGCATGCTTCACGTAGTACAGTTGAGGCAGCTTAAGCAATTAGGCAAGTTAAATCAACTAAACATGCTTTCCTAATCTAGCACAAGTTATAATTTCAAGTAGAATAAAGCAAATATGGAAGGAACTCAATCTCAATATCCTAAGAAAAAACCGGGTTTTCCAACAATTGGCTCAAGTACACGCCCGTCACCTCGCGTACAAGGCACTTAATCAACTAATAACAAATCCTAAGGGGAAAGGTCCCCCACACAAGGTTAGACAAGCCACTTACCTCGAACCGGCTCAATATCAATAGAAACCACGCCTTTGCCACGAGTATCCGACTCCGAAAGGTAATTAACCTAGTTCAGTGCGAGCATGATCAGCTTGAGGTCGACGGATAGATTCAAATGTGAATATGGGCTCTATGTCAGGCCAAACGGGTTCATTTCAGTGATGCGCTCCTTATGGAGGAGGAGTCAGGGGGTTATTCCGTTGTCAGATATTNGTCTAACCATATAAAAATCTCCCAAATCGGAGGTCAAATGACCCCTCAAAACCCCATAGTTAGGTCTAAGAAGTTTACCCACTTCCCATTCAAAAACACGAAATTAAAGGGTGAATTTGCGATTAGATTAATGGGTTTTAGTCATAGGAGAGTAGAGAATCGTTACCCGGTGATTGCCCTTGAAAAACCCTTGAAATTGCTCCCAAATCCGAGCTCCAAACCTTGAGTTTTGATAAAAATGGCAAAACCTCGTTTTTGAAATGTTAAGTACTATTCAAGAGTCTAAAGCATCGCGAACGCGATAGGAAGCACGCGTTCGCGAAGAAGGAAAATATCAGGGCCCAAAAATGCCCTTCGCGATCGCGAAGGGAGGAGCGCGAACGTGAAGGCCAGGGGATCAAGAACTACGCGAACGCGACAAGGCTTACGCGAACGCGATGGAGGAAATAGTGAAGTTACGCGGACGCGGGTGATCTTATGCGAAAGCGAAGAGGAACGGGCCCCCCTCTCCAGACTTACACTACGCGAACGCGGGAGAGTGGCCGCGAACGCGATGAGAGGATAGGCTACTACTACGCGAAAGCGAAGAAGGAATTCAGACCTGCAACTTTCTGCAACATTTCCAAACTTCAAATTGCTCGGATGAGCATCCGAAACACACCCGAGGCCCCCGGGACCTCAACCAAGCCTACAGACATATCCCATAACATCATTCAAACTTGTACCAATCCTTAAACCACCTAAAACAACGCCGGAAACACGAATTAATCAATGATTCAAGCCTAAGAACTTCAAATTCCAACAAAACACACTTTCGATCAAAAACCAAACCAAACCTCGCCCGAATGACCTGAAATTTTGCACACACATCCCAAATGACATGACGGAGCAACTACAACTTCCGGAACTCCAATCCGACCCTCGGATCAAAAACTCACTATCAGACCGGAAACTTCAAAAATTGAAACTTCGGCATTTCAAGCCTAAATGAGCAACGAGCCTCCAAAATACATCCCGAACACGCTCCCAACCCCGAAATCACCTAACGGAGCTAACGGAACCATCATATTTCCATTCCGAGGTCTTCTTCACACTGTTCCGATTACGGACCATTTTTCAATTCTTAAGCTCTCATTTAGGGACTAAGTGTCCCAAAACACTCCGAATCCCAACACGAAACGTCCCGGCAAACCAAAATAGTAGAAATGAACTTAGGGGAAGCAGTTAATGGGGGATCGGGGCGTAAATTCCAAAAATGACCGGCCGGGTCGTTACATCATCCTACACTTAAATATTCGTTCATCCTCGAACGAGCATAGAGAACGTACCTGAAGAAGTGAAAAGATGAGGGTACTGGCTGCGCATATCCTGCTCGGTCTCCCAAGTCGCCTCCTCGGCCGGCTGACCCCGCCACTAAACCTTCATTGAAGCTATGTTCTTTGACCTCAACTTCCTGATTTGCCTGTCCAAAATAGCCACTGGCTCCTCAACATAGGATAGATCCTTGTCCAACTGGACTGAACTGAAATCCAACACGTGCGACGGATCACCGTGATACCTCCGGAGCATCGAAACATGAAATACCGGATGAACTCCAGCCAAGCTGGGAGGTAAGGCAAGCTCATAGGCAACCTCCCCAACTCGCCTCAAGATCTCAAAAGGGCCAATAAACCTCGGACTCAGCTTCCCTTTATTTCAGAACCTCATGACGCCTTTCATAGGCGAGACCCGAAGCAGAACCCGCTCACCAACCATATATGAAACATCACGAACCTTCCTATCCGCGTAACTCTTCTGTCTAGACTGGGCTGTACGGAGTCTGTCCTGAATCACCTTGACCTTCTCCAATGCATCCTGAACCATCTCTGTACCCAATAGCCTGGCCTCACCCGGCTCAAACCAACCTAGCGGAGATCATCACCTCCTGCCATATAAAGCCTCATACGGCGCCATCGCAAGAAATGATCCCAAGACCCTCCAAACTCCATCATGCACGCACGGAGCATGTCCTCAAGAATCTGAATAGTGCGCTCGGACTGTACGTCCGTCTGGGGTGAAATGTTGTGCTCAACTCCACCCGAGTGCCTAACTCCTGCTGCACAGCTCTCCAGAACCGCGATGTAAACTGAGTACCTCTGTCTGAAATGATAGAAACTGGAATACCATGCAAACGGACGATCTCCCTGATATAAATCTCCGCCAACCGCTCCGATGAATAAGTGGTACACACAGGAATGAAATGAGCGGACTTGGTCAGCCGGTCCACAATAACCCAAATGGAATCAAACTTCTTCAAGGTCCGTGGAAGTCCAGATACAAAATCCATGGTGATGCGCTCCCATTTCCACTCCGGAATCTCTATCTGCTGGAGCAACCCACCCGGGCGCTGGTGCTCATACTTCACCTGCTGGCAGTTGAGGCATCTAGACACATAACCAACTATATCCTTCTTCATCCGCCTCCACCAGTAGTGCTGCCTCAGGTCCTGATACATCTTCGTGGCACCCGGATGGATGAAATACCGCGAACTATGGGCCTCTGCTAGAATCAACTCTCGAAGGCCATCAACATTGGGCACATAAATCCGGCCCTGCATCCTCATTACTCCATCATCTCCAATGGTCACATCTCTGGTATCCCCACGCTGGACCCTGTCCTGAAGGACAAGCAAATGGGGGTCATCATACTGCCGCTCCCTGATACGGTCAAATAGGGAAGACCGGGAAACCATACAGACTAGAACCCGACTGGGCTCTGAAAGATCCAATCTCACGAACTGGCTGGCTAAGGCCTGAACATCCATCGCCATAGGCCTCTCTGAAGCTGGTAAGTATGCCAAACTCCCCAAACTCTCCGCCCGGCGACTCAAGGCATCCGCTACCACATTGGCCTTGCCCGGGTGATAAAGAATAGTAATATCATAATCCTTTAACAACTCTAACCATCTCCTCTGACGCATATTCAGGTCCTTTTGCTTAAGCAAGTGCTGCAAACTCCGATGGTCAGTATAGATCTCACAAGTCACCCCGTACAAAATAATGGCGCCAGATCTTCAAAGCGTGAACAATAGCAGCTAACTCAAAATCGTGGACAGGGTAGTTCTTTTCATGCACCTTTAACTGTCTGGACGCGTAGGCAATCACCCTATCGTCCTACATCAACAACGCTCCAAGTCCAACCCGTGAGGCATCACAAAAAACTGTATAAGACCCCGAACCGATAGGCAACATCAAGATAGGGGCTGTAGTCAAAGCTGTCTTGAGCTTTTGAAAGCTCACCTCGCACTCCTCTGTCCACTGAAATGGGGCACCCTTCTGGGTCAATCTAGTCATAGGGGCAGCAATCGATGAAAATCCCTCCACAAAACGACGGTAGTAGCCCGCCAAGCCAAGGAAACTGCGAATCTCTGTAGCTGAGGACGGCCTGGGCCAACTCTGCACGGCCTCTACCTTCCTCGGATCCACCCGAATACCCTCGCTAGAAATCACATGGCCTAAGAATGCCACAGAACTCAGCCAAAACTCACATTTTGAGAACTTTGCATATAACTTTTTCTCCCTCAAGATCTGTAGCACGGTCCTCAGATGATGCTCATGATCTTCCCAACTCCGGGAATACACCAGAATGTCGTCAATGAAAACAATAACGAATGAGTCAAGATATGGCTT
>NW_017671036.1:33079-87146 GCF_001879085.1 Nicotiana attenuata
AGAACTGGGTCCAAGTCAGTGAAGCAGCCTCGACTGGACTGTCTAACTCATAAGTGCGCCACCAATCATAGGCGGCTCCCCGAAGCTGAAAAGCAGTGAAAGAGACCCCGCTGGACTCCACTATGCCCATAGTACGAAGAATGCGATGACACTCCTCCAAAAATTTCAAGGCATCATCTGATGCTAAGCCACTGAACACTGGGGGATCATATTTCTTAAACCTCTCAAGACTCCGCTGCTCGTCCTCTGAAGCAGTTGACCCATCCTTGGGCTGAACTGGTGCTGCAGGCGGTGGGGGAATAATCTCGGGAACCTGCTCAACCTGCACTGGCTGCTCAGGAGTGCGGACAGCGGGAGTCTGCGCTCCTCCCCCGACCTGGGATGTGGCTGCAGCGAGGGGAAGCAACCCCGCCTGATCCAAGGTGGTGTACATGCTCATGAATTGAGCCAAAGTCTCCTAGAGCGCTGGAGTAGTAGTGGCAGTAGTAGGTGTGCCAGGTGCCTGGGCTCCGGCTGGATCTGCTGGTGGTACCTCAGCGGAAGCTCTCGCAGGTGCTCTAGCTGCACCACGTGCGCGTCCTCGGCCTCTCCCCCGGCCCCGGCCCCGGCCTCGGACGGCTGCAGTAGGGGGCGCGGGTGCCTGATCATCTCGAGTGGCACGTGTCCCCACCATCTGTGAGAGAATAGAAGTCATAAGTTTAGAATTGATGTCAAAATATCGCACAACAAGGAATTCAAACGAAACGAAGATTTTTCCTAAACAGTTACATAGCCTCTCGTAGATAAGTACAGACGTCTCCGTACCGATCAGCGAGACTTTAATAAACCGTCCTGTGTTCCGTGACTCCTATGAACCTAGAGCTCTGATACCAACTTTCCACGACCCTAGTTCACCAACCGTGAACATGTCATGACGGCACCTGGTCCCCATGACCAGGTAAGTCTAACATTTGCGGAAATATATTAATTGCGGAAAAATAGAGAAAATCAAATCAAATATCTAAAAGAAACTGTACTGAATGCCGCTTGGCAAGTACAACTCAATATCGCAAGTCTAAAACAATTCCCAAAACCCGAAAACTCACGGGCAACACAGGCTACAGAAGTGTATAGTAAAGGTTCCAAACTCCAGAATTTCTAACAACCGAAAGAAGGAAAAACTAAGTACTAAAGATAGAATAAGAGGGAGACTCGTCGGTCTGCGGACACAGCAGATCTACCTCGAAGTCTCCGTAGTCCTCCTGCCTCACTGATAGGGCGCCTGAGTAGAGGTACCTGGATGATCTGCACATAAAAAACATGCGCAGGAAGGGCATGAGTACACCACAGCGGTACTCAGTAAGTGCCAAGCCTAACCTCGGTTGGGTAGTGACGAGGAAGGTCAGGGCCATATTGAGACAAAATATAGTAATAACAGTAATTAACAGTATGATAATCTGACAGAAATAATAAATACAGCAGTGATATAAGACAGATTAAGCAAGGCAATAGCAAATACACAAGAATGGAACAACCACAGGATAAGTACAGCTCAACACCAATTGTAACAATGAGGATCTCCCAGGATGCCGTCTTGTAGTCCTTCTCTCAACTGTCCAGTGGATCTCCCGGGATACCATCCCGTAGTCCATCATATGTGTATATCCGAAGGATCTCCTGGGATACCGTCCCGTAGTCCAACTATCAATGTGCAGGGGGATCTATCGGGAATCTAACCCGCAGTCCCAAAGTAAAAGTGCAGGGGGATCTACCGGGAATCGAACCCGTAGTCCCAAAGTAAACAAACAAGGGGGGGAGCTACCGGAATCCCACATCCGTAGTCCCAATGTAAATGCGCAATCACAACTAGAAGGTACACAGAAACGAAGTACAAAAAGACAAGCAACAGTTAGTACTGACAAAGCATGCTTCACGTAGTACAGTTGAGGCAGCTTAAGCAATTAGGCAAGTTAAATCAACTAAACATGCTTTCCTAATCTAGCACAAGTTATAATTTCAAGTAGAATAAAGCAAATATGGAAGGAACTAAATCTCAATATCCTAAGAAAAATCGGGTTTTCCAACAATTGGCTCAAGTACACGCCCGTCACCTCGCATACAAGGCACTCAATCAACAAATAACAAATCCTAAGGGAAAAGGTCCCCCACACAAGGTTAGACAAGCCACTTACCTCGAACCGGCTCAATATCAATAGAAACCACGCCTTTACCACGAGTATCCGACTCTAAATGGCCCAAATCTATTCAATTCAATTACATATCATAAATAATATTGCAAACAACTGATTCCACTATTAAATTTAGAGCTAGGGCGCGAAAATAGGTAAAAGGACCAAAATGCCCCTCCAGCCATCGTCTCGGAATCGAATAATTTTTACTTTTTTAGAACCCTCGTACTCTCACGAGTCTAACCATATAAAAATCTCCCAAATCGGAGGTCAAATGACCCCTCAAAACCCCATAGTTAGGTCTAAGAAGTTTACCCACTTCCCGTTCAAAAACACGAAATTAAAAGGTGAATTTGCGATTAGATTAATGGGTTTTAGTCATAGGAGAGTAGAAAATCGTTACCCGGTGATTGCCCTGGAAAAACCCTTGAAATTGCTCCCAAATCCGAGCTCCAAACCTTGAGTTTTGATAAAAATGGCAAAACCTCGTTTTTGAAATGTTAAGTACTGTTCAGGAGTCTAAAGCATCGCGAACGCGATAGGAAGCACGCGTTCGCGAAGAAGGAAAATATCAGGGCCCAAAAATGCCCTTCGCGATCACGAAGGGAGGAGCGCGAACGCGAAGGCCAGCGGATCAAGAACTACGCGAACGCGACAAGGCTTACGCGAACGCGATGGAGGAAATAGTGAAGCTACGCGGACGCGGGTGATCTTATGCGAACGCGAAGAGGAGCGGGCCCCCCTCTCTAGACATACACTACGCGAATGCGGTGAGAGGATGGCTACTACTACGCGAACGCGGTGCCTTCTTCGCGAACGCGAAGAAGGAATTCAGACCTGCAACTTTCTGCAACATTTCCAAACTTCAAATTGCTCGGATGAGCATCCGAAACACACTCGAGGCCCCCGGGACCTCAACCAAGCCTACCGACATATCCCATAACATCATTCAAACTTGTACCAATCCTTAAACCACCTAAAACAACGCCGGAAACACGAATTAATCAAAGATTCAAGCCTAAGAACTTCAAATTCCAACAAAACACACTTTCGATCAAAAATCAAACCAAACCTCGCCCGAATGACCTGAAATTTTGCACACACATCCCAAAAGACATGACGGAGCTACTGCAACTTCCGGAATTCCAATCCGACCCTCGGATCAAAAACTCACTATCGGACCAGAAACTTCAAAAAGTCAAACTTCGGCATTTCAAGCCTAAATGAGCTACGAGCCTCCAAAATACATCCCGAACATGCTTCCAACCCCTAAATCACCTAACGGAGCTAACAGAACCATCGAATTTCCATTCCGAGGTCTTCTTCACACTGTTCCGATTACGGACCATTTTTCAATTCTTAAGCTCTCATTTAGGGACTAAGTGTCCCAAAACACTCCGAATCCCAACACGGAACGTCCCGGCAAACCAAAATAGCAGAAATGAACTTAGAGGAAGCAGTTAATGAGGGATCGGGGCGTAAATTCCAAAAATGACCGACCGGGTCGTTACACCAGGTATACCTTACGATCTGGGAGGTGTTCGATCAGAACAGCCTGCTCCAGTTCTTCGATTGTTGATTTCGTTGTATCCCACTCTTCGGGGGAAACGAAAGTTCGAGGAGCAAAGAAATCTTCTTCGTCGTCCTCGGGGGTTTATATGCTCCTAGACTCATCCGAGGTCGAGCGTGTGGGGGTCGACACCTCTTGGTAGACCGCGAACATTTCTTTTGCTGCTTGTTGTTCTCTATATATGGTTGTTATGCCATCCTTTGTTGGAAATTTTATCATCTGGTGCAGAGTTGACGGCACTGCCCTCATGTTGTGTATCCACCGCCTGCCAAGCAAAGCATTGTACCTCATGTCGCCATTGATGACTTGAAACCTGGTGTTCTGGACCGCACCGGACGTGTCAACCGGGAGGGTGATTTCTCCTTTTATTACATCACAGATCATGTTGAAGCCTGGAGGACCCGGGAGGTGGGTATGATCTGATCGAGCAACCCAAGATGTTCTACTACCTTTGACCTGACTATGTTGGCCGAACTGCCTGGATCCACGAGCACACGTTTAATTCGAACGTTGCTCAAAAGAAATGAGATTACCAGTGCGTCGTTGCGTGGTTCTGCCAAGGTCTCGAGGTCCTCTTCGCTGAATGCGAGGGTGTCTTCGGCCACGCGGTCTCGGGTCGGCCCTTCTTCTACAGCGGATATTTTTGTCCGTTTGATCACGGGCCCTTGGGGAATGTCGGTCCCTCCAATAATCGTATGAACGACATGCCTAGGAATCTCTTTTTTTGCCCGGGTTAGAATTTGCCGAGTTTCCCGTGGAACTTTTCGGTGCACTTTCTGTGGTGGTATACCGACATTTTGGAATAGCTACACCATTCCCTCTGAGGTTCTCGAGATCGTTTTCAACTCTATTTTACTCAGCTAGGCATTTCTACCTGAAATTAAAGATCTTGGACAAGAAAAGATGTGAAAGATAACTTGCATTGTGTAATGAAACCAGCAAGAAAATAATCACTATTATTTTTAGCCCCACGGTGGGCACCAAACTTTTACCGTGAAAATGGTAATAACAATTAAATTTTATTATGGGACTCTAAAATTGCTTGATCTATTTTTATGCCGGTTGTTTAGCAGTTGATGCTATGCGTGAGACTTAGAAACGAAATAAGAGTTAAGAATGAAATGATAATCAAACCGATAGGTTGACAATCGCGGCCTCGCGCTTGTCGATTCGGGGGCCTCGTGGTCGATTTCGGGGCTCGACTGTGAGCTATCGAAGGTGATTGAAGTATGACTAACAGTTATGATAAAATCAAAGAAGGCTCTTTATGGCCAACGGTAAGCAATAACTGATGAACAATAATGAAGATAGTAAATGGAAGCAATAATATCAAGAGAATATGTAATAGAGCAGAGAGAATGTTCTTTTATATTTCATATGGAGCAACCGAAGTAACCGGTGCCTACAATATGGCAAGGACCCACTTTTTATAGAAAGGGAGGGTCCCATCATAGTACAAACACATTTATTACAAAGATATAGAGATGGGACAGCTAGTTGACGTCATGACGCAGACTCAGACTAGCCTGACAGACTTTGTCGGCTCTAGCTGCACTCCTTGGTAACTCCACGTTTTTCCGATATAGCCGTTGGTCTGCATAGCTCCGAGGTCGAACATCGACAGCCCTCGAAGGTGAGCCTCGACCCCAGTCTCGAGCTTTGGGAAGTATGTTCGCGAGGCATCATAATGACGCGAAATTGGACCCCCCCCCCCCAATTTTACCGTGCACATAGTATTTGTCAAAAAAATCTAAAAAGAAAAATAGGGATTTGAACGCCAATTCGGAGTCGGATTTGGATGAAACTTGTATAGTTAGACTCATATTCGACTGATTGTTCGGGATTTGTGACTTTTATCCAATTTTGAAGGTGGGGCCGTGTTGACTTTTTGGTTGAATTTTCTATTTTTGATAAAGACCAGAGCTTTATTAATTGGAATCAATTTCTATAGTCATGTTTGATATTATTAATTTGTTTTTAGATAGATTTGACACGTTTGGAGGCCGATTTGAAAGGCAAGGGGTTGTTAATATTTTGATTTGGCTCGTTTGAAGTTAGTATCCTTCCTAACTTTGTGTGAGGATATATCCCTTAGGATTTGGCGATAATTGTTTATGCGTGTTATGTGAGAAGTGACTTGTAATGAGGTGACGAGCGTATACACGGGTGCTATGTGTGGCTAATGACAGGATCAGATCTTAGGCTATTAATATGCCTTAATTTGAGAGCACATTGTCTATGAAACATTCTTAATCACTCGGTGGCTATGTGAACATGATCACTACACTTGTTTTAGCCGTAGTAATGCTTTACTTGTTAAATACCCATTCGTATTTTTACTATTTTCATGTCCTTGTACACCTTGTTGATAAATTATAAACTCATATATGTGATAGAACTTTGGCATTATTATTTTATGATTATTGTGGAACATGTGTACATGTTGAGAGGATTGTTAGGGTATTGAAAAAAGTTTTTTGCTATGCGATTGTGTCTGTGATTTTGTCAGGGCAGAGCGATACGGGTGGCTATTATGATATTATCATGGTAGAGTGATACGGGTAGCTATTGTGATATTGTTAAGGTGGAGTGATATGAGTGGTTAGTGAGACATTGTCAGGGCAAAGCAATATGTGTGGCCATTGTGATTTTGCCAGGTCGGAGTGCTACGGGTGGCTATTATTGTTGTGATAAAAATATGGGCACGAGGTGCAGTATGTGTGCGTTTCTATTTGATGACTTGTTCCTGAAGTTGAGTCCTTACTTGCATTGAATTGTTATCACTTGCTCTAGTAAGATTATTGTTATTGTTCTTCTGCTACACTTTCTATTGCCGGTCTTTGATATACTGCACAGGTTATTTGCCTAGTGAGTATCACATGACTTGAACCTTATCACTACTTTACCGAGGTTAGTCTTGATACTTACTAGGTATTGACCCTAGTGAACTCATACTACACTTATGTACATTTTTGTTCAGATTAAGGTGTTAGAGTGTCACGCCCCAAACCATGGCATATGCGTAACACGACACTCGGTGCCTGAATCCATGTGAGCGAGCGAACCAACTGGATTGCTGGATCAACATGTGGTATAACTGTAAGTTGAATATAAACATGCAACATGATGATCTACTAAAGAGTCTAACTGAAATATCATAAATGCAGAAAGTACTGAAGAGTCAGCAAGTATAAACGAGTAGCCGACAAGGCTAACACATAAAAGCCTGATAACATCTGACTAATTGGACTATAGTCTACGAAGCCTCTAAACAAAACTGAAATGCTATGTGTTTACCGGGACAAATTCCCCTGCATACCTTACTAACTGAAATATAATAAAGACTGAAAAAGAGGGATAATGCCTCGAAAGAGTAGGGCTCACCAATAGTTGATACGAGATGTCCTAGCAAGCAGAATCGTCTACCTGTAAATCGTTACCTGCATCGTGATATGCAAGCCTCGGGCAAAGGAAGTCAATACATTTGAATTGCACTGTTATGTAAAACAACTGAAAGAATGAACATAAATACTGAAGCATAAACTGAACCGATAAGTGAACTGAACAAAGAAGCAAATGTATGAATACTCCCTACTATGGATGAGGAACCACCTATTTATCTGAGTAAATAATCTGTGGCCTCAGGCCCAATACATAAATATGTGCACAAATTTCAGCCTCGGGTTCAAGTATACGTATACATAAAAGCAGCCTCAGGCCAAAAGATGCATAAAGCATAAACTACGGCCTCAGGGCCAAATACAGGTGTTCCACACTCAGGGATTTAAAATCAGGAACTAAGAATCATACTGCAATACATGATACTGAAATATTGAACCATACTGAGCTACATGATACTAGAAAATCGTATAGAACTCGACTAAGACATTTATTCATAATAAATGTATTTGTCACAATTGAGACTCATGGGATATTGAACGTATTATGGAACTATATCATCTAGAGAATAGAAGTTCTAAAAATATTCATGGAACCGAGGCATAATTACTTTCCGAGGAAATTGCTAATAGTCGTAAGAAGGAGAAGTAGGGAGTATCATAAATATTCCCAAACATAAAGAGATTAAGCCTCACATACCTTGACTCTAGCCTTTTTAAGCGTATCGCAATTTTCGTTGCCTCTTTCAACGGTAATCTATGGCAATATATATATATCAAGAGGAACCAATATTACCACTAATGCTCATGTTTTAGTCTCTTAGGCATTTTATCAAACACCTTATAAGCGTAAAGCCTCGTAGCTCTTATTAATGGTGTTTTATTCACTCAATTCTCATTCTACTACTTCTAACTGATTCTATAATCCCAAAGAGATGTAACTAACACCATTTTTTATTATCCAAATATTTACAACAATCTTAAGTCAACAACCCAAAATCCTAGTGTTGTTCATATGGTTTTCTTTATCAAACTCATTTTCTATTCTCCCAAGAACTCATCAATTCACATCTATAAATGATTAGGGAGTAGAAGCATTACCCTTTTGAAGTTCAATCCTCTTGAATTCAAGTTCTAGTGTTTCTTTTCTCAAAAATGATGCCTCAATCGAATATCTAATTATTTGAAGGGTACCCATGTTAATAAGGTGTTAGAGAGTGAAATTAACGTAGAATCATAATTAGAACATACCTTAGATGATGGAGGGACCTTGGGAGAAGTTGGGTTCTTGAGAGCTTCCTTATCTAAAGCAAATTTACGTGTTTGGGGTGTAGGGAACGAGGTAGAGCTTTTAAAACGACCATCCAGATGCGCGTCCAAGAAGCGGAAGGTCCAACCGTGCACCTAAACACGCAGCAAGAGCAGTGTCACTGCTGCGAGTTTGCCGCGCATGTGACAGCTGGTTGCACGGATTGTGTATTGTCCATTAAAATGAGCATAACGTCTTGTACAGAGACTCGTAGCAAATTCACAATATATAATTGAAAACGTATTTCAATTATCTACAAGTTTCATGTTTTAGGTTTGCTCAAATTCCTAACATATTTTAACGAAATTAGGCTAGAAGACTAACCTTCCATAAACTTAGTCGATTATATCGAATCTTATGCACCTCACTCTCCGTCTTGATTCCAAAAAAACTATTTCAACACATAGTCATCATGATATGACTTCACATTTCTAAATTGTCACATTAATACTTATTTAACACATCCACACCTAATTCAAATTTACGGAGTGTTACAATATCTCCCCTTGGGATCATTCGTCCTCGAATGTTTTTCCTGACTATAACTACGGCTAATTCTTGACCTTAAACGGGTTGTTGGAAACATTTTAACAATGAAATGTCATGAACACATGCATACTAAGATGAATGAATACATGATTACTGAACTGCTGAGATACTGAATTGAATGGGTACTGAACTTAATTACTACTGAACTGACTGAATATTGAGTTGATTGAATACTGAAAGACATGAAGATTATAATATAAGGTCTAAATTAAAAGGTTAGTTACCTTCTACATTCTCCGCTTGCTCTTAAAATAGATGGGTAATCTGGATTTCATGTCCTCTTCGGCTTCCCACGTAGCCTCTTCAACTTTCTAATTCCTCCAAAGCACTTTCAGTTAAGTAATTTCTTTAGTTCTCAGCTTGCGGATTAGACGATCAAGAATAGTTGTTGGAATTTCTCCATAAGTCAAGCTATCTTTAACTCCAGTAATTTCTATAGGAACCACAAGAGACGAGTCTCTCATGAATTTCTTCAACATAGATACATGCCCGATCCTTCACAGGATTCTATATGTCCCAATATAGTGGAGATTAAGCTTCCCCCTCTTCCTAAATCTCATTACGCCTTTCATAGGCGAAACTTTCAGAAACGCCCAATCATCAACTTGAAACTCTAAGTCTCTACGCCGCACGTTCGAGTAGGACTTTTAGCGACTCTGAGATTTCTTCAAATGCTCTAGAATGAACTTGACTTTCTCCATAGCCTGATAGACCAAATCGGGTCCCAACAACTCCACTTCGCCAACTTCGAACCAGACAATTAGCAATCTACACCTTCGCCCATACAATGCTTTCTACGGTGCCATCCGTGTCTTTCATGGGACTTGGGGAATGCTTAATACCTTCTCCCCGAGTCAAATGAACCCCCTTACTTAGAATTTTTTGTGCAAACCGAGTTTGGAATCTTATGTATTTTGAAGGAAAAAATATTTTTAAAATTGTGATTTTGCACATCAAAGTCAAATGTCAAGTGGCGACTCCGGAAAATCCTTGGAAACACAATATTGTCACATTCAAATTTGAAAACCCTTTTGCTCTTAAAAATATGTTTATCTTTATTAGAGGGTAAAAAGGGGTGTGACATATATAATATTATTAAAATTAAAAATATTTTATAAAATATGCATATATCTAGCTTCATATCCTATACCATTCTCGTAACATTCTGTCATGACCCAAAATTCCACCTTAAGAATCGTGAGAACTCCTAGTCTCTAGGACTAGGTAAGCCTAACACGTGACGAGATTAAAAAACTAAAATAACTTAGCAATTACATATAAACTGACAACTGACATAACATAGTCAAAAAATGATCAATATATAAGCATCCCAAAAATTTGTAGTACAGAGTCATAAGCTCAACAAAGAATACACCAGAAATCTCAAAATAAAATACTGATTTGGAATACAAATAATAGTATTAAGGAAAAATAATAGAAGGTGACTCCGAGGACTGCGTGTGGAACAACAGGTATACCTTGAAGTTCCCATAGCAACTCGGAATCAGCTCACTAATGACCATCACACTCAGAGGCACCTAAATCTGCACAAAATATGCAGAACTGTAGTATGAGTACACCACAATCGGTACCCAGTAAGTAGCAAGACTAACCTCGATGGAGTAGTGACGAGGTTCAAGTCGAGACACTCACTAGACAATTAATCTAAGTAGAATATCAATATAAAACTAATGAAAAGCATAACCAAATAAGTAGCAACAAAGAATATGCATGTGATAACACGGCAAATTAACCAAATCATGTAAAACACAAGCGAAACTAAGAAGAAACAGTGGCGTGTTGAGATCAACAACTCGTTCCAACAAAAGAATAGCAACAAGAATCACCCTGATGTTCCACAAAACATGATCACAAGTCACCTTTATGATGCCGCATGAGCTTCACATTTAAAGCATTTCCCCTATATAGCTTCACATGCATAAGCCCCCTTATCTCGCCGCGTGTGCATCATAATGAAGTATATCCCCTGTCGCGCCCCTTTTTCTCGCGAAATCGGGCTTCGACACGTGACAACTCTTTTAAGGAATGGAGGGTTAAAAGAGAGAGTCGCCACCTAACGGGTTCGAGGTACCTTAGGACACCTATTTTTGCAGATAACTCTGTTTGAGTAGTCAAAGTCACCGAATATCGGGTAAGGGCTCGAAATTACCTCGAAGAGAAGGTGTTAGGCACTCTTCAAGGTCCACAACTGTGGGTCCCGGCCGAACTCAATTATATGAATTAGTCTATTTGATCAGAGCTAAGAAAATAAGGAATTTGGGAAGTTCATTATTAAACCCAAATAATTGATGAAAGACAAGGTAGGGGGTCCTAAATTTTTTAGCCTAGAGGATCACCCCGTGCAACATAAATAATACTTCGTAACTCCCTCAAGATGGGGTGTTACTCATATTATTCAGCGGGCACAGACTATCATCTCCTGCTACCCAATTACTATCCTTAAGTTGTTACCTAAAGCGCACTAGTTGATTCTAAGCCGTACCCTATGCGTGCACCACTCGTCCCATGCCTGTGGTCCAGGAGGCTTTGGACCTCTATTTAGGTAGTTCTAGACTTCAACTTAGGCCGCTTAAAATGATAAAACTATCGTCATACAAAACAGATTGGACTACATAGAAAAGCAATTAAGAGCTCAAGTTAACCTCCACACTTTGACAACGAATGCACGCAAACACATTGAACATTTGACAATTACAGATTTTAAATTATTATTGAATCCTATAGGCATGATTCCTACGTGGTTCTGGATTTTAATACATGCAGCATTTTCAGATGTAAAAGCCATTTTTTTCTTAATACGATTTATACCCAGTTGCCCACTGATTATACGTATAAGAGATTAACCATATAGGCATTATGTCTAGGTAATTCACGTAGCAACCAATAATGGTAATCATAGGAATATGTTCAGAATCGCTTGATCGAGTCTTATAGGCATAGTTTCTAATAATGATAATTAGCACAGTATTGAAAACTCTTAAAAGGGATAAGCAGGTCAACAATTATGACTGATTTAGACCGTCTAGGCATCATTTCTATAATCATAATTAGGACTGGTTTTAGATCCTATGGGCATGATTTCTATAATTAAACTGATTTCAAATCCTATAAGCATGATATCTAAGTCGTAGGTTAGGCAGTGTATAAGTTAACGGAATCATGTAAGCACATTGAGATGTTAATAATTCAATATCCTATAGGCATGATTTCTAGCAGAACACATTTTAACCAAATTAAGAACCATAGGTAGGATTTCTAGCACTTGAAAACTGAAAATGTTTGAGCATACTGACACCTTTTGAGCAAAATAAAATACCTATAGGCACGTTTTGTAACACATGATAAATGAACATGTTTGAGCGCAGTAAAGCACCTATAGACAGGATTTCTACCCATTTCAATACAAGTGTAAGATAAAACCCCTTCCCCAATTTTACTAATACCTCAGAATGTTATAACAAGAATTATTACAGATCCAGAATTAATGGAGTACACTACAGAAATAAATAACTATAGGGAGCCTACAGCAGGCCCAAAGATACACCCGACCATGCCGGGCCTTCATTGCTATGGTTTACAATAGCCTAGAAATTACATCTTCGTGGACATAAGGCGGCCAGGAATTAAGTGGTTCACCCAGTAGGTATAAAACAAAGTTGAACATATAGAACCAGGACCCTAGTGTGTCGGAGTTCCAAAGGGCTTCGAGAACCCAGGGCAGTGCTCACACAAGGGAGGCTAATAGAAGAGATTCGGGGACTAACTAGGGACCAAATCCTAGTGTGGCAGAGTTCACGAGGGTCTAAAGTTAACCTTGAGCAGTACTCATACTAGGGAGGTCAAAGGATAGAACCTAAGTAGCCTTGGCTTTCAGCTGTCTAAGAATAAGAACCAAACAGTGAGAGAATGGGCTAATTGGGGGACAAAACTAAAGGACACAACCAAATTGAGCACATAAAATCAAATGATGGACATGCTTGGATTTAAGACAGACTTAACCAAATTTTTTTAAAAAAACAAGTTCAACACATTGTATACGGTGAAATCAGAAGAGCCGGTTTCATGGCCCTTACGATGCTCCATAGATACGCCTCCTAAGGCTTGAGGCAAGGCTCGAGATGCAACCTCGAAGGATTTCCAAACGCTCGACTCTGGTGCAGTGCAGATCGATAGCTATGATGGAGAGATAGGAAGTTCCCCAGGCACTTGATTAAAGTTGACCCAGCCTATTAGGCTAGTACAAGCCCGTACCGTGGCATTAAATGGTTGTACCAGCCCTATATCTTTGTAGTAAATGCATCTGTATTATGTTGGGATTCCCCCTCATATATAAAGGGGACCCTTGTCATTTTGTAAGAAATATAGAAGAATACATACAACACAACTCACAACATTGAATACAAGAACATTCTCTGCTCTCTAACTTAAATACAATCTCCCTTGATTCTATTTATTGTGTTCTATTGATTGTTCTTCATTTATTGTTCATTATTGATCATAAAGAGCCTTCATAAAGCTCTCAAAGATGTTAGTCCTTTATCGATTATCGATAATGTAGCATTGAGGTCGACCTCGAGGCCTCGTATAACAGGCTCGAGGCCCTGATTCTCAACCACTCGGTTTGCTTAAACACACTATCTTCAAGCTCTTATCTTATTTTCTATTCTCTTACTTAGCATCTATTGCTTAACAACTAGCATAAAAATAAATCACGTATTTTTAGAACCACACAATTAAATCTAATTGTTATTAGCATTTTCACGGTAAACAGTTTGGCGCCACCGTGGGGCTAAAAGTAACAGTGATTGTTTTCTTGTTGGTTTACTACATAACGCAAGTTATCTTTCACACCTTTTCTCGTCGAAGTATCTTTGATTTCATGTCAAAATGTCTAACTCAGTAAACGAACGTGACAACAATGGTCTTGAGGACCATAGAGAAAATGGTGTAGCTGTTCCAGGTATTGGTGTACCACCACAAAACCCTGGGGACGCAACAGAGCCAATCCCTGAGGATGTGGTCTCACGTGATGCTCAACATGTTGATATAAGCTCCCGCACTAATAGGAGCGTACGCAAAGGAGACCCACAAGATGCTCAAAAACCCCAGCTCGGGAGGAACAAGAGGTTAGCCTTCACGTTATTTTTGAGATGTTACAGGCACAACAGCGGGCGATTACTCAACTACAAAGCCTTCAAAAAACTCCAAGCACAGCAGCACCGGAGGCAGCTCCTCGAGTCGAACAAATACCAGAAAGATCAAGCAACAACAGGTCAGTAGCTGATCCTGCTATCATAAAGATGCTGAGGACCTCATGAAGAGGATTGAATCGGGCGAGAAAAAGATAGAAGCCAATGACAAAAAGGTGGATACCTACAATTCTAGGGTCGACCAAATCAAGGGCACGCCCCCGATCCTAGAGGGTGTAGATTCGAAGAAGTTCGTACAAAAGCCATTCCCACAAGATGCTACTCCAAAACCCAGCCCAAAGAAGTTCGGAATGCCCAACCTTCCGAAATACAACGAAACCTCCGATCCGAACGAGCACGTCACCGCTTAAACTTGTGCAGTGAAGGGCAACAACCTAAGGGAGACGAGATTGAGTCCATCCAACTAAAGAAGTTCGGAGAAGCACTTTAGAAGGGGGCCATGATGTGGTACCACAACCTCGCCCCGAATTCAATAGAATCATTTGCCATGCTGGCAGATTCTTTCATAAAGGCACATGCAGTGCCATCAAGGTAGAGCTACAAGGAAATCTGACGTCTTCAAAATCAAACAAAGAGAAAATGAGATGTTGCGGGAGTTTGTGTCTCGCTTCCAAATGGAGCGGATGGAATTACCACCAATCTCCGATGACTGGGCCGTATAGGCCTTCACTCAAGGTTTGAACGAGCGAAGCTCGGTAGCTTCGAAGTAGCTAAAGCTGAACTTGGTCGAATATCCCGCCGTGACCTAGTCAGATGTCCATAACCGATACCAATCGAAGATCAGAGTCGAGGACGACAAACTAGGAGCCCCCTCGGGCTCGATATATCCTAATAGGATTCTAGCAAAGGAGCCAAAGCTAAACAAGGAAAGGTACCAACTATACGCTGAAGATAGAAGAAACGCCCCAAGACGTACCCCGAAGTGACCGGAGGATAGATCGAGGTCAGAAACCCTCGGGGACTCATAAACAGGGCTAGATTCGACAGACGCACGGGACCGATGGAGGCACCTGATTGTCCGAATACAACTTCAACATTGACGTTTCAGACATCGTCGCAGCCATTGGTAATATCAGAGAAACCAGATGGCCAAAGCCCGTACAATCAGATCCGTCACAAAGGAACCCCAACCTAGTATGCGAGTTTCACGGCACGCACGGTCATAGGACCGAAGACTGCAGACAACTACGAGAGGAAGTAGCCCGACTACTCAGCAAAGGACACCTCCGAGAGTTCCTCAGCGACCGAGCCAAAACTCAATTCCGGGAGAGAGAGGCGAACAGAAAGAATGAAATAGAAGAACCACAACATGTGATCCACATGATTGTTGGAGGAGTGGACATCCCACAGAACCCATCATCAAACGAACAAAAATATCCATCACCAGGGAAAAGCGAACTCGGGGCTATATACCCGAGGATGCTCTCACATTGAGCGATGAGGACATCGAGACCCTGTCTCAACCTCATAACGACGCACTGGTAATCTCTTTTCTTGTAAATACATTTCAAGTTAAACGTTTACTTATGGATCTAGGTAGCTCGGCCAACATCAGGTCGAGGGTGGTGGAGCAGCTCGGACTGCTCGACCAGATCGTGCCCGGCTCTTGAGTCCTCAATGGGTTCAACATGGCAAGCGAGACAACGAAAGGAGAAATCACCCTCCCAGTCAACGTGACCGGCACAACCCAAAATGCCAAGTTCCATGTCATCAAAGGATACATGAGGTACAATGCCTTGCTCGGAAGGCCATGGATACACAGCATGAGAGTAGTACCATCCACCCTTCATCAAATGATGAAATTTCCGACAAAGGACGGAATAAAAACCGTCTACAGAGAACAACATGCAGCGAGAGAGATGTTCGCGGTGCATGATGTGGCACCGGCATCGACACCTCCAGCATCGAAGGAGCCAAAAGATAAGCAAGTAGTAAAGAAGAAATAGCGAGATATATTCTTGGCTACAACCGACTAAATGAGTAAAGGACCGTACTGCATCCTCGGAGCAAACGACTGGAATGCGTCGAGGCTTCAAGCGCATCAGCACTAAGGTATAATCATTCCCTTTTTCATTTACATTTTACACTAACCTGTACGTAGGTAACGGTCGAAGCGTTCTCCAGCTTGAAGACCTTAGGTTTCAAAGCATGCGTTGCACTCTTTTTCTTCGACCGGGTTTAATCCCAAGAAGGGTTTTACCGGCGAGCTTTTTAGCGAGGCAACATCTATGTGCTAATTAAGGAAAACTCAACAAGTATTCAAGGCTTCTCTTTAATCAACCCCGAATACTGTGGGGCATCCCCCCTCCCCCCCCCCCCCCCCGGGAGTTCACCTCCTTAGAGAAGCCAAGATATGCCAAAAGGGTTTCGATAGGAAAATGATGCATCGGGCCAAACGGTCGAACGAACCGTGTCCGTATAGAATAACCAAGCCCTTGACAGCAAAAACATGTATACTTGTGCCAAGTAATCAAGAAATATTTGTTCCATCAAAACGCTTTGCGCTTTGAAGAAATCTGCTATTTTTCAAGAAACGGCTCCAGAGCCAGAAAATCCCCGAACACTCGGGGACTGACATCAAAAAAATAGAAATTGCATGACCTCCGGGCCAAAAACATTGAACTAGTAAGCCCTCAATGAGGCAACCCCAAGCTTACACAAAACGGCTCCAAAGCCAAGAAACTCTCAATATCTCGGGTACTGTCGCTGACTGCCACCCCATCGACTTATTAAAAACCCGAGGCTATAAGACCTCACGTGGGCAACCTCGAGCTTATAAGACCTCAAGCAAGGCATGAATCATACTTGTACCAAGTAACCAAACCTGTAAGACCTCAAGCAAGGCATGAATCATACTTGTACCAAGTAACATAATCGGTAAGACCTCCAGCAAGGCATGTTAAAATTTGTAAGACCTTACAAAAGGCATAATCCCAACCTTAAAAGTTAAGGCTATATATCCGAACTTGTAAGACCCCTAAAAGGCATACCCTTGATATAGACGCCGAAACTACTTCACTCGGGGACTAAGATGCTCCGGCCGAATACAATGACTACGGTCACAAGGCTGTACCAGCCAAACTAAAGTGACTCGGGGATGCCCGACCGTCCCTATAAAATAACAGGCCTTCAATTACTTCAAGAAAACTTCGAAAAGAACCGGTTAATCAGGCTACCCTCCACTTAAGCGAAAGAGCTTCGATCGTATCAGCTCCAAATTACAGGCTTCGAAATCATTTAGCCATCGAGCGAAACCTCCCTAGGTGCTCATCTATCGCCGCATAACGGCTCACAATTGAGGTTCTTATCGAACCGTCGAAGATTCGGGCAAATATAAAAACTTCAAAAGTCTTTAACGAGGGAAAAATAAAGCCTACACTAAGAGGTCATACCGACCCGATGCGTTAGAGCCACTGCCACCAGCCCATATTAGAGGTCGTACCTACCCAATACGTAAGAGCCACCGCTGCCAGCCCATATTAGAGATAGTACCGACCCAATGCATAAGAGCCTAAGGGCCGGCTTGAAATTCAAAAACTTGAGGGTCGATAAGCTCGAGTCAAAATCCGACTCGAAGACTGAGCCCGAAACAGTTAACTAAAAAACACCTAAGGGCAAATACGTAAGAGCCGTTGTCGCCAGCCTAAACTAAAGGTCATACCGACCTAAATGCATAAGAGCCCTTGTCGCCAGCTTAAAATCAAAAGTCGTACCGACCCTACGCGTAATATCCTACGGGCCAGCCAAACAAGGCTCAGGGCCGAATTTTAAACCTAAGGGTTTCTACTCCAAAGCCAAATCGTCTGGCCAATCACCGACGAGCGTGCAAATTCAAAACGAGGGAAGACATGTGTGAGCAAGTAGAAACTCGTGAAAGGAGAAAACTGAAAAGTTTCTTTATACATGCATATATGAAGCGATGGGATGCTACATTTACAATGTTCTCTAAGAGCGTTGTACGAAGAATCAATAAGAAAAAATCCTAGTCTATTTTCCCCTCGGGGACTGCGGCCCCATCGACCTCTTCCTCATTATCTTTGGCATCGAACAAAAGGAACTCGGCATCGTACTCATCCGCCTTGGCTTGTGCTATCCCTTCCGAGAGATCGAAGCCCTAAGCATGAATCTCTTCGAGGGTTTCCCTTCGAGATTTGCAACGAGCATACTCTTTGCTCCTACTCTCCCGGTCGAGAGCCCCCCTCAGCTCAGCTCAAGCGTTAGCAGCGTCTTTCAATTAGACGGCCACTTTCTTATTAGCCTTGATTTGGATCGCTTCGGCTTTAGCCCGGGCGTCCACAACCTCGGCCTTCACCTTCAGAAGCTCAGACTCGAGCCTCGCAATCATGTCATTTCGAACCGAGCTATTCTCACGAGCATTTCGGAGCTGCACCTCCAGGGCAGAAACTTTGGCCAGAGCATTCTTCTTGGTTGCAACATGGGCATCTATCTGAGCCCTTAGCTCGTTACACTCATGCCTGACCTGGCCATCCTCGCCCCAAAGGCGTCCCAAATCCTCTGTCTTGCCCTGCAATTGAGGTATCAAAATATTAATCTCTGAGGATAGTAGAAGGAGCATGCATCCCCTCAGAGTAAAAGTTACCTATTTCTCAAGGTGGCTTTTGTAGTTCAGACTTCGGTTCGCCTCGTACCGAAGGTGCCTCAATTCTTTTCCCCTTTCATCACAAAGAAGCCTGAGTGACTTCTCCCCATCCAAGGCTTTCCTTAACCGGGCTTCATAGCGAAGCAGTCCGAATTTGAGCTTGTCAAAAGCCTACGAAAAAGAAGCTCAATGAGAAAAACAAAAAAAAAATAAAATAAGGAGATCGACGAAGTTGATCAAAGCTCACCACAGAACAAAGCCGCTGAACCTCCTCAAAGGTTGAGCATGCACTTACTAGCCTAGTCTCACCGGCCCCAGTCGAACCAATCTCGTTGGGGACATGGTCGCTCGAGACCCTACTAGACTTAGGCGGCCCCGGGTCCCGAAAATCCATCGAAGTGCCTTCAACGGGGGGAAAGGACGGCGGCGGAACACTTGTATCCCTTGAAGTACCTTCGGCAGGAAATGAAGACGGCGGCAAGAGAGGAACCACTTTCCCAATGCAAGAAGCCTCAGACGCCACAGGATCGGCAGATATATCTCCTTTGAGCCTTCGGGCAGGGTTTGCCTCGCTACGAGCATCCTCGTTCTTCGAAGGCTCCTTCTGCTTGTTATCAGTCCTCGACCCCAAAGCCGACGATTCTTCCTCCTTCCCGAGGGGGCTCAACCTCATCTTAGAGAAATCTCCAATACCTGGGGGGACGGAGTTAGTACACATGAAAGAAAGTACCTCTCGAAGAAAGCAAGCCGCATACCGTGTAACGTGGTGCTTAGCCTCCCATCTACCCTTGGCCAGATCTCGCCACTTGCGCTCATCATAAGTCAAGAAAGCAGCCAGTTTCCGAGACCAATCCGCGAGGTTGGGAACCTCATGTGGCATCCACGGGATGGCTGCAAAATAAACAAAGAGAGAGCATCTATACAGAGTCTGCCTCCATCATAGGCAAGAATAATAAGAACACAAGCGTACCACTTACGTGAGAAGTTCCATTTCTCAGGAAACAGAAGGAACTCTATGGGGATAATATCGACAGTCCACACTAGGACGAAACGACTCATCTACCCTCGATTCCCATCCTCTTCATTGCTGGCAAGAAAAGGCCGAGTAGATCGACGGTGCAGAGTGATCAAGCCTCGATGATGCAAGGGCCGGTACAGTCTAAGAAGGTGACTGAGGGTAAACTCGAGCCCGGCTTTATCTACAAAATATCTTATCATTAGCACTATCCTCCAAAATGACGGGTGAACCTCTGCCAGGGTATCCAGACACCTCCTACAAAATTCGATCACGACTCTATCAAGGGGGCCCAACATAAAGGGGTACGTATATACGTTCAAAAACCCCTCGACATGAGCCATGATGCTCTCTTCCGGGGAAGATACCTGCATTACTACTTCTTCTCCCCTTCCGCAGTCTTTTCTAACTACCTCAAGGTGCTCCTCCCCTATCAAGGTAATAAACCTCGATTCATGCTCCCGATAGCCCTGAATATTGGGAGGTCTCTCTAGCGCAAAATCCTTCCTCGTGACGAAGCACCTCGAGGTTAGCTCCCCAGAAACTGGCGGTGTACCACAAACAGAGCAAAGCATAGGCGGAACTCCCTCTTCGTGGTGAACGGGTTTGGACGTAGCGACCATGGCTACGGTAAAATAAGAAAAGGGAAGGTAAAGGTTTGGTCCAAAGCTTTTGAAATAGTAAGAGAACTAACACAAAAAGAGCTCTATGAAAGGGATAGTTACTCAAAAGTAGCAGAGTCCTCAAATAAGAAATAAGTAAGTGCATATATAGAGCAAGCAACGACTGTTCACCTATCCTGAAGGCCAATTAATTCTGACCATGTTAGTATCGTTTTTGGGAGATGCACCGGTGGGACCACGCCGATCACTTTATAGCCGTGGCACATAAATGATACTGCCACGTGGCACTAGGGAGTCGTTGAGACCACGAGGATTTATTGTTGTTGCAAGCATCGATTCTGATAAGCTGTCGACCTAATCTCGAGATGGTGCCCAATATCGGGGGTCCCGACTACTCCAAGTGTGGGCTCCGAAGAGCCAACATCAGAATTCAACAGGCTAACTTCGCATAAGCTTTGAAAACAAATTCGAAGACTTGAAGCAGAAAAATTTTCTTGCATTGCCGAAAATATATTTAGAAGGGGCGTCTTTACAAGACCTTTTCCCCGAGGAGTTCATTTGCAAAAAAGAAAGGAAAAAGACGTAGGTCTATTCTTCACCGTCGCTACTCTCCGGGTGACTTTCGGAACCCTCATCCAAAGTGGCCAAGAATGCCGATTCTTCCTCCAAGTCTCGAGCTTCCTCGATCTCGGTTGAGAGATTGGCGCCCTTAGCGCTTGCCTCCTTGCCTTGGCACAAGCGTGAGCAATGGCCCGAGTTAGCTTCTGCCCGGCCTTTTATTGATATCTCTGGAGCTCGTTCATTTGCAGTGGCGGCATCTTTCTTATACAAGTGCGCGTCCTCTTTAGCCACACACTTAGCCGCCGGTAGTGCGGCAACCTCCTTCTTAGCACTTTGAAGAAGGTCCCGGGTCGATGACAGTTCCGCCCGCAGAAGGTCCCTCTCCGAGGTCACGGCCTCATGTTGTCCCCTCAGCTCGAGGACCTCCGTATCCTTGGCGACGGCCTCCTCCCGAAATTTCCCCACAAGGGCATCCTTTTGCATGATCTGCAAAGGTAAAGCAAGTTGGTAAGCGTTGAGTTATAACAATAAAAGACAAGTTCGTAAGTACAGTGTTACCTGCTTAGCAAGGCCAGTCTTTTCTTGGCACACTCCCTTCAACCTCGCCCGGAGCCCGCTCAACTCCTCCTTCTTTCGGGCAGAAGAGGCCTCCGACTCTTTCAGCGCCGACGTAAGCACCTCGAGCTCCTTCTCGCAGCACGAAACCTCATCTTGGAGTCTATTGGAGGCATGGTCGTACATCTTCTTAGCCTGCAACAACGCAGAAAAGTTAGAATGTCGAGCTCAAAGATTTAAGACATGAATGGTACGTCGAAAGCATCACCTGCTGGTGAACCCTCTCCGCCCCCTCAAGAGAAACGGGAGCATCGAGGTTAATATCCTCATCGACGCCGGTGAGGAGGTCTTTAGGTACATCTTTCCCTCCATGAGAGGCCCCCACATTGGCGATAGTTGGGTCCTGTGCATCCCTGAATTCCCCCGGTGAGTATGAATGGCCAAAAGAAAGGCCACCTAGGGCATTAAGTTCTCTAAGGGTCTCATCTTGCCCCCCGAGAAGCTTCGGGCTGAGGCCCTCCTAAATCATCAGCAGCAGGTCCCCCGATATGGACTATACCATATCCGACTTGAAGCTCGGGGACCGTATCCGCACCACCCTTGGGGGTCTCCTCGGCACAGGCTCGATCCATATCGACCGTTCCCGATTCAGCGGCCCTCGGCCCAGCAACCTACGGAGCATTCATGCCTGATCTCATCCTTTGTACCAAAGAATATTCTTCATCATCGTCATCTTCATCCTCGGTGCTAGCCGCACCGACCGAAGTCGAGACCTTGGCATCGGCTCGAGGCCTGCGATGTTTAGGTTTCTTTGACTTAGGAAACTCGGTAACTGCCTCTTTCTTCCTCTTTTTGCCCTTGCCAGGCTTTGAGGTCCCTTCCTAGCCGACGGGAGGCGCCCTCATTAACACTCCATCACCAAGGCCTACACAAGCGTAATGCTCAAAGCTCGCCAACATGGAAGATATGCAAAAGGGATACGGAAACATAGTAAAGATAGCGATAAAAAGCTTACTGTGATTCTTGGCTGGCCACCGCGTTTTGGCCAAGTCGCGCCAGGAACGCTCGATATAAGGAAAAGAACAATTCAACCGCCTAATCCACCCCGATAGGTCCTGGACTGCATCGGGGTACCAAGTGGCGGCTGCATAATTAAAATGAAGATCATTTTTTGAGAAAATGGTAAGAAGGCAATAAAACATTCTTGAGGGAGAGGCACTTACGCTCCATATTCCACTTTTCCAGGAATGGCATCCTTTCGGCCGGGATGATGTTCGAGGTCCTCACTCGGACAAACCGGCTCATCCACCCCCGATCCTTGTCCTCATTGATGCTCGAGAAGAACGGCTTCGCAAATCGAGGGTATAGCTTGATCAAACCTCGATAGAGACGAGGGTTGTATAGTCTAATCAAGTGGTCAAGGGTAAAGGTCATACCCTCGACCTAGTTGGAAGAATAACGGAGCATATAGACTATCCTCCAAAAAGATGGATAAATTTGGCGAAGCGTCACCTGATACATATGATAGAAGTCGAGAATAACCAAATCTATCGCCGGGGAAGAAGGGTCTGAAGAGTCAATGGGACCCAGAGTGAATGGGTATGTATATACATGAAGAAAGCCAGCCTTATGGTCTGTTATGCTTTCATTAGATTTGGGAATCTCAATTAGCACTATCTTCTCCCATCGACAGTCTTCCTTCACTCTACCAATATTAGTCACGACGCTAATATACTGGGACACGTGCTCGCATCGGCCCAGCTTGGACGAGGGATTCTCAATAGAAAAATCGAGCACAGTGTCGAACTCAGGAGGGGTACATTGTTCAACAGTAGGGGCAACTTTGGGTTTTCCTTTAGATGGTAGAGACGAAGAGGCAGCACCCTCTTTTCGAGGCACTGTTTTAGAGGTTTTGGCCATGATAATAGAAAGGTTTTTAGAGAAAAGAAGTGAGGAACCAAGAGCGGAAGAGAGAAGAATGTAAAAGAGGGTGAACGTAGCTCTAAAAATTTGAAGATTTTATAAAAGTGTGAACCATTGAATGGTTGGGGTATTTATAGAAGCCATATGGGCAGCGGAAGAGCCGAACCAATATCAATTCGTGGGTTTCTCGATAGCTGTGTTGACTGCGACCCTTGCGCGGCTTTTGAGTAATGGCATTTTATGCTCTAATAGACTGACGTCATGGCAATTGTGTCAAAGAAGAAGAAGTTCGAAATCATTTCCTATCATTTTTATTCTAGGAAACGCGGAGACTATCTGTATATGGTGAAATAAGAAGAGCTGGTTTCATGGCCATTACGATGCTCCATAGATACGCCTCTTAAGGCTCGAGGCAAGGCTCGAGATGCAACCTTGAAGGATTTCCAAACGCTCGACTCTGGAGCAGTGCAGATCGATAGCTATGATGGAGAGATGGGAAGTTCCCTAGGCACTTGATTAAAGCTGACCATGCCTATTAGGCTAGTACAAGCCCGTACCGTGGCATTAAATGGCTGTACCAGCCCTATATCTTTGTAATAAATGCATCTATATTATGTTGGGATTCCCCCTCATATATAAAGGGGACCCTAGTCATTTTGTAAGAAATCTAGAAGAATACATACAACACAACTCACAACATTGAATACAAGAACATTCTCTGCTCTCTAACTTAAATACATTCTCCCTTGATTCTATTTATTGTGCTCTATTGATTGTTCTTCATTTATTATTCATTATTGATCATAAAGAGCCTTCATAAAAGCTCTCAAAGTTGTTAGTCCTTTATCGATTATCCATAATGTAGCATTGAGCTCGACCTCGAGGCCCCGATTCTCAGCCACTCGGTTTGCTTAAACACATTATCTTCAATCTCTTATCTTATTTTCTAGTCTCTTACTTAGCATCTATTGCTTAACAACTAGCATATAAATAAATCACGTATTTTTAGAACCACGCAATCAAATCTAATTGTTATTACCATTTTCACGGTAAACACACATAATGCATAACAAGACAAGTTGCAAGACAGTCTTATAGTAAGAAGGAAAAGAGAGTTCAGATTATGCTATGTGTAGAAGGCTACTGTCACAAGGAGGGATCATATCAATTAGCAATAGGACTTAACATGCTGAGAACTACTTAGGGCAATTATTGGGAAGTCAAAGCATGATGAAAACAGGATGAAAATAGGTTTCATTACAGCATATTCAGAAACATACTTGTTATTTATTTAATGAATACACTCATACTGAGTCAACTAATCCATAGCAAAGGGATATGAGAGCATGTTCAAATAACAGGGCTAATAGCAAACTTAAACGTTCAAGAGATGGCTATCGGTGATACACAGGCTAGGCATAATCAAAAGAAAACAATCCACTCAGGTCTAAACATGTCTCAAACTACAAACGTAATGATATTTGGCTTAGCAAGGCCTAAAATTGAAATAACACAAAATCTTCAGACGTGAAAATACATGTTAAATCAGAATGAAATGACAAAGGTTTGGTAACTCACCGGTTAAATAAAACTATAAAGGAAGGAAGCCCATAGTATTTTGAATATCAACAAAAGAGCAAGAACCAAGAATTTCTGGCCTTGGCTTTCAGCCAGCCAGGAACCAAAGTGCAGAACAAGATTGTTAAAGAGCAAAGATCACACAACTTTAATTTTTAGTAAGTTTTTCTTAATGATTCTAGAACTTTTTAGAAAGGGGATGGGGAAGGGTTTATATAGTGTAGGAATCGAACACATAAACATGGAAGACATCAGTCAAACACTAGAAAGGAAAGCACTCAAAATTAGTAAGGAAAGGGAGAAAAATTTAAAACCCTAATTTTAGGTAAAGTACACAAATCGGCAGAAATAAAAGGTAAAAAAATCACATACTGCATAGAATAAGATGAACATAGACAGGAATCGAACCAAATTTGGTTCGATTTAAAAGAATCTAAAACTCTAATTTTAGGGTAAGTAAAAATTAGCAGAGAAGAACAAATTTACAGATAATAGAATGCATATAGACAAGATAACATTTAAAATCACAAAATCAAACCATACTTGGTTTGATCTAAAAGAGATCTGAGACCCTAATTTTTAGGGTAAGTAAAAATCATAAAGATATACAGAGATTCATACCATAAAAGAACAAGAACGAACACAGACGTAAAAAGGTCAAGGAACTGAATAAGTTTTGGTTCGAAATTGAAGATATCCGCTTGCCATGTTTAGGCAACCAGTATATAGAAGGTTCCAGTACCAGGGGGAGTAGTATATGGCAGGAAATAACTATGTAATCCCATGTCCGGTGGGATTAGTAGAGAAAATTGGGGGGAAACGGCTAGGGTTTAGGTAGAGAGGTGAGAGAAGTTTGAGAGCATACGAAGGTGGTGGGCGGCGGGGAATAGTTAGGGTTAGGGTAGGGTTTGGTCAATTAAAGGGGAGGAGTAATGTGGGCCGTTGATCTTAGAGATCAACGGCCACGATTAATCGGAGGTTTTGGGCCGGGTTAGTTAATTGGTTGGGCTGAGGGGTTATTTGATTTGGGCTCAGGTATTATTGAGCTGGGGTTGGGTAGTTTAGGTCCGAAATTAGGATGAATTTAGGGCCAGATTTTAAATACCCAATATTTAACAAATAGACAATTTATAAACGTAGTAAATAAATAACAAAAGATATCATTTGTGCATGAAAATGATTAAAAATAATTACCTAACCTTATTTAAATATAAAAATCCATTTTCTGCATAAATAATGTAATTATATATGCATATGGGCTATTATTGCAAAATGTGCAATTTAGCCATAAAATGCAAATGCAATTACAAAAATGCACTAAAAAATATTTAAACATTATGTTTTTAGAAACGATAAGTTAAGATGATCAAATAATCATAAAATGATTTGGAGGATAATTACTGGGTATTTATATATAATAAAAAGCAGAAATAAATTGATTGGAAGCCTTTAAAAATAATGGAAAATTATAAAAAATATTTTGTGTATGCTTACAAATCAATGATGATGCACATGCACTATTTTGAAAGTATATGTATATATATTTAAAATATGAGGAAACAATTGGGTATCAACAGCTACCCCTCTTTACCTGGGAAGGATGAAAGAGTTGTCGGGTAAAGAAATGATGACCGATTTTGACCGAATGGGATGATTTAAAAATAGAGGCCGAACTCCGGTTTGCGAGTTTCCTACATATCCCTAGTTTTATAGAAATCAGGCCATGTGTAGTTCTGGATCCAATGGTGAATGAAACTGATGGAATTGTTACAGGAATGTCGTGCGTTTCGGAAAGGGTTCTTTTTGGGAAGGATAGTATCGGGTGCAGAGTTATGAATGTGAATTTGAAATGTAACGGATGTGTAATAGAGCAAGTTTCTGAATAGCCGTAGAGAAAAGTGAGTAATTGATGGGAGTCAGTTATGTTTAAAACATGTGCAGAATGTGAACATTGTGAATGGAAACCGGAGCGAAGATTGCTCTCGTTTGAAGAACGGTTACCTCCTGGATTACCTGCAAAACAGAAAATACGATGCATGAAAAACATATATTGGTTATTGCGAGAATTTAAACATAATGCAAATTCCCTTTGGACCATGAAGATTGTCTTCGGACGGTGAGGATGATGTCCTTAGACCATGACGTCCCGGGCCATGAACCATGTGATAAGGGATTCGCAGGCCATGAAATTATGTTCTCGGGCCATGAATATGGTGCCTCTGAACCATGACGCCTTTGAAAAATGATGTGCAATATTGAGTGATCCTCAGGCCATGACATGGTTCAGGCTAAGAGGATGACGCCTTCGGACTATGACGCCTTTGGACAAAAAGGGCGATGTTTCAGCCAATGAAATGCAAAGACATGATGCTGGGTCATATAAGAGAAACAAAGCAGAGCATAGTCTTGAATAAGATTAGGACAGAGCTTAGCCTCGGGAAGGCAAAATAGTGCTAGATTTCAAGTGGCATAGCATTCGGTATTAGGTAGGGAAAGGCAGAGCTTAGCCTTATGCAATTGGGGGGCAATGCCTAGCCTCATGCAAGAAAGATAGACAGGGCTTAGCCTTATGCAAAATGGAGACAATGCTTAGTCCCATGCAGGGGAAGGTAGTGCTTAGCCTTATGCAGTTGAGGAGGCAAGGCTTAGCCCCATGCAGGGGAAGGCAGTGCTTAGCCTTATGCAAAAGGAGGCACGGCTTAGCCTCATGAAAAATGGATACAATGCTTAGTCTCATGCAGATAAAGGTAGCGCTTAGCCTTATGTAAAATGGAGGCATGGATTAGCCTCATGCAAAATGGAGACAATGCTTGGTCTCATGCGGGGGTAGGCAGTGCTTAGCCTTATACAAAATGGGAGGCAGGGCTTAGCCTTATGTAATTAGGGAGGCAATGTTTAGCCTCATGCAAAGAAAAGACAATGAGTGATAGCAGAGTATATGCGCACATTTGATGAATGTAGTTATTTAAAAACGTAGTAGTATGCGATTTCAAGTAAATTAGATGAACTAATGAATGTGATACATTAGAGACATTGCGACTTCATTGCATTAGAATTTTGAGGGTCCTTCTCAAAATTCTGCCCCAGTTTAATAAGCGATTCTTTGGTCGTTCCGCATATGATGAAATTGGCTGGACTTGCTCCCAAATAAAGAAATGCAAACAATCCTAAACATAGTATCTCTTGACTGCGTCTGAATTGATAGGCTTTGGCCAAATTTCTCCGTCCATTTCTGCAAGTATGAGTGCTCCTCCTGTTAGTACCCTGTGAACCATATAGGGCCCTTGCCAATTAGGTGAGAATTTTCTTTGGCCTCATCTTGATGCGGGAAGATCCTCTTCAGCACCAGCTACCCCGGTGCAAACTGTCTAGGTCTGACCCTTTTGTTGAATGCTCTGGACATTCTATTTTAATAAAGTTGACCATGGCATACCGCATTCATTCTTTTCCCGTCAATAAGAGCTAATTGTTCGTAGCGACTTTTTATTCATTCTGCATCACTGAGTTCCGCTTCTTGTATAATTCATAAGGAAGGAATTTCGACCTCGGCGAGAATGACAGCTTCAGTGCCGTAGACCAACATGTAGGGAGTTGCTACAGTTGATGTGCGGACTGTGTTACGATGCCCCAATAAGGCAAATGATAATTTCTCGTGCCATTGCTTGTGGTTGTCCACCATTTTCCTTAGAATTTTCTTGATGTTCTTGTTGGCGTCTTCCATGGCTCCATTCATTTGAGATATGTATGCTGTGGAATTCTTGTGCTTGATCTTGAAGGTTTCACACATAGCTTTTATTAAGTCGCTGTTGAGGTTGGCGGCGTTGTCGGTGATTGTTTACCGTAAAAATGGTAATAACAATTAAATTTGATTATGGGACTCTAAAAATATGTGATCTATTTTTATGCCGGTTGTTTAGCAGTTGATGCTATGCGTGAGACTTAGGAATGAAATAAGAGTTAAAAATGAAATGATAATCAAACCGATAGGTTGACAATCTAGGCCTCGAGCTTGTCGAATCGGGGGCCTCGAGGTCAATTCCGGGGCTCGACTGCGAGCTATCGAAGATGATCGAAGTATGAGCAACAGTTACGATAAAATCAAAGAAGGCTCTTTATGGCCAATAATAAGCAATAAATCATGAGCAATAATGAAGATAGTAAATAGCAGCATTAATATCAAGAGAATATGTAAGAGAGCAGAGAGAATGTTCTTTTATATTTCATATGGAGCAACTGAAGTTACCGATCTATTACAAAATGACAAGGACTCCCTTTATATAGGAGGGAAATCCCAACATAGTACAAAATACATTAATTACATAGATATGGGGATGGGACAGCTGAATGACGCCCTGATTTGGGTTCAGAACAACACACTAGATTTTGTCAGTCCTAGTCGTGGGAACTCCCCATTTCTACCATAGCCGTGGTCAACATTGTCCTAAGGTCGGGCCTCGAAGAACCTCGAGGGAGGAAACTCGACCATAGCCTTATAGCCTCGAGGCTTCGAGATGGTTTTCTGAGGCGCCTCGATGACGAGAAATTGGACCTTCCAATTTCATCGTATACAGATAGTCCCTGTGTTTCTTAGATAGGAGCGATGAGAAATGATTTTGACACCCAACTCATCGGACTTGTTGTGATGATGCCATGTTGATGATATCATACTTATGACGTAAGCCTTCACGATAACCGGGACATCCTATGGACTTGTCTTTTCAGCCTCATTCAATACGCTGCCGATTTTTATTCTTCAAAGTGACAGTATTGCCGTCGATCCAGTTTCCAATAATGCATTGATTGCGCCTGCCGATCCGTCTTTCAAAGGCATTGATGGCATTGTTGGCCATACTATCATCCTCTATAAATGGGGGTCTTCCGGTACTATCTTTTTATCCAAGTGCCTTTAAACATCTTTCCATCCCTTTCTTCCCACAATCCTCCTCCATTGCTACCCATGATGTTTGGGGTCTATGGCCTTAAGGTTACATGGCGGCATTCTTATCAGCCATGCCATGGCCTTTTGCCTGGGCTTTCCCTTGTCGAGCGAGATTATACTATCTTGTCGATGTTGTTGTTGTTATGGTTGTTGTTGTTGTCGTCGTTGGTTCGAGGTGACGAGATAGGGGGGTCGGCTTCTTCCGACTTGGGAGGAAGTTTGGACTCTACACCGCTGCTCGGGAGAGCGTTCGGACTATAAAATCGCTGCTCACTCTCCTACCTTGGCCTGGTGTGGCACTTCATCCCCTGGGTTTTCCTAGGGATAAAATGGCACAGCCGGCTGCTAAACTTGAACGGCGCAATGTCCCAGAAGGTGGACTCGGAGCGACCGTGCAAGTAGGGTTGATGCCCGCCGAATCTTCAACCTTTGGCCTCGGCGGGCTATGTCTCTTTTTTCTGCTTCTTCTACATCACTTTCTTCTTCTTCGTCTTCTCACTTTCCTCTTCTTGATTTTTGCCCTTGGAGATATTTTTCTGGAGGGCCGAGATGAGACCTCAGAGGAGGTAGTGGTCGATGATAATGCCGCTGAGGATGCATGCCCAAGGAGATAGCAGTCGAAGGCGCTGCTGCCGAGGATGACCCTAGAGAATAGATTAGGCTCTTGTCTTTTACTACATGTGTACTTTTTTTCTTCTTTGTTTCCGTGTAAGGACCCCTTGTGGGCTCTTGTAATCAAGTATTTATGAATACAACGATGTTTCCCCAATTTTGTCTCTGATATTTGCTATGTTTCCTTTTATTTGTGCATACGAAAACTCTGAATGCATGACTCTACCAGTCGGTGTAGATATTGAGCCTAGGTGGAAGTATATTTCTCTGACCTTTGATTGAATAATACGGCTCCCCGTTGAACCCTTTGCCTTTCCTCGGACCAAGCCTGTATTGGACCGATAAACTCGTGTCGCCGGGACCATTACTTCAGGTAAAATGAAACTAATGTTTTGAGCCTTGAGACCGTGATTTATCATTCAGACCTCGCGATAATCTTCGGGGGGAAATTTTCTCGGAGGTCCGAGGATAGGGACTGCCTTTAATCTTTCGAGTGCAGTCCCCGAGTGGGGGTTCATTCAAACCCGGGTCACCTGGAAACCTGTTTCGAACTTAGCGTAGATAGCCCTAAGGCGTTGCAGGTAGATTCTGAACGAGGTTTTACCTGAATTTAGGTGGTACCCCGTGATCAAGCCCATATGGGTAGAACTTAAATGTTTATTTCCTTAGAGCCTAACTTCTTTTTTATGGAGATCCTCGGGGTCGGGTACCACCTCGGGACTCGCGGTGATGCTGTTGGGTTCTTAGAGCCTAACTTCTTTTTGATGGAGGTCCTCGAGGTCGGGTACCACCTCGGGACTCGCGGTGATTTCGTTGGCTTCTTAGAGCCTAACTTTTTTTTGATGGAGGTCCTCGAGGTCGGGTACTACCTCGGGACTTGCGGTGAAGTCGTTGGCTTCTTAGAGCCTAACTTCTTTCCGATGGAGGTCCTCGAGGTCGGGTACCACCTCGGGACTTGCGGTGAAGCCGTTGGCTTCTTATAGCCTGACTACTTTCCGATGGAGGTCCTCAGGTCAGGTACCACCTCAGGACTTGCGGTGAAGCCGTTAGCTTCTTAGAGCCTAACTTCTTTTCGATGGAGGTCCTCGAGGTCGGGTACTACCTCGGGACTGGTGAGGATGTCATTGGCTTCTTGGAGCCTAACTTCTCTTTGACAGAGGTCCTCGAGGTCGGGTAACACCTCGGGACTTGCAGTGGTATGGGGATCTCCGTTCCCGAAACATTGCATGGCGTCGCCTAATGTACGATATGGCTGCAAAGCTATCGAGGCGATTACGCCAGTGTATCTTCCTGAAGCGATATAGGTTAGTGTTTTCTGATCGGCTTTTGAGGTAGGCGGACCGTCGCCATTTTTTCTGTATATATATATATAAATATATATATAGGGTTATTTTTTCTCTTTTGGAGATCCAATCATTCTAAGCAGCTACCCTTCTTTTCCTGCATTAAGCCTTTCATCATTTCAGTACCAATCGTACTTGCACCGATTCCTGCTTTAGTTCTCTGAGTTTGCCATCGCCATGACTGTTACCTCGGGGTCTGTCGGGAAGAGAGGGGAGAGCTCGGCCTCCGGTATTCGGGACCAATGAGAGCATACCTTGAAGATTACTTCTTTGATAGGAGAAGAGCATCTTGGATTAATGAGAAAGGACTGCGGCTGGGGAGAGAACGTAGTGTTACAGATACTTTCCCTGGATGAGGGCATCACGGATCGTGCCGATGGATTTTTGAATGTGTACACGTATCCTTTCACACTAGGCCCCCTTGATAGGGTTGTGTTTGACTTCTGCTTAAAGTATCGAGTTACCTTGGCACAGATCCACCGTCATTTTGGCAATAGTGTTGATGATGAGATTTTTTACGGAGAAGGCGGGTCTTGAATTCATGCTCATTCATCTTATTAGGTTGTACCGGCCCTTTCACCATCGAGGTCTGCTTACCTTGCGATGTCGGTCGACCACGCCCTTCGTTGTCGACGATGAGGAAGATGGAGACCGGGAGCGGATGAGTCGATTCGTCCGAGTCCGGACTGTTGACATTATCCCTGCGGAGTTTATGCCATTTCCTGAGGAATGGAATTACACACGTAAGTGGTATACTTCATGCCTTCTTGGTTTTGTTTGTGGCGAAAGCTGGTTTCGGAACTGTGCCTTCTTTTCTTTTTCTGCAGTTTCATGGGCATCGGGCAACGTTTCAGATCTGCCAGATTGGGTCCGAAAGTTGGCGACCCACTCGCCTTGCAATGAGCGCAAGTGGCGAGCTTTGTCCCGGGGCAGATGGGAAGCAAAACATCATGGTGCATGTTGTGCTATTTTTTCCTTTCCCTTCTTTCATTTAAAGAGGTACTTCCCTTTCTGTGTATTAATCTTGCTGTTGTAGGTATCAGAGAAGGGTCTCTATCCTCCGGGCTAAAGAACGGCAACAATAAGCGAGAGATGCCCTTACAGGGCGATGGCACTCGAAGTGGGGTGAAACAGGATTGGGGCTCCAGAACGGAAGCATTGTCTGAGCCTGCCGCGCCCGTGGTTCCTAGTTTTGGGAAGGTGGTTTCTCCGTTGCTGTCGCATTCTTTTTCCATCGACAGTGCTTCGAGGGATATTAGAAACTCGGGTTTGCATACACCAAGCGACCATGCCTCGACAGAAGTCGACTCTTTCAGAGCTGAGGGAGCTAGATTAGCATATGTGTGCTCGGCCTTCGAGGAAGCCCAGCGGCTTCACTTCGTGGTGAGTTTCGGCATAGGTCTTTTGAGTTTCGCGTCTTCTCTTCCTTATTGGGTTTTCTTTTTCAGGCATTCGACAAGCTTAAGTCCGGGATGCTTCGTCGTGAAGCCAGACTGCGGAAAGCTCTCGACGAGGAGAGATCCTTTAGGATGCTTTACGATGAAAAGGAAGTCGAGTTGGCGCGCTTATGGTATGAGGTGAGCCGGAGCTTGAATTATGAGAGCTACTTGAAGGAATAGGTAGTTTTCTATCCCGGGTGAGTGTGCGTTCCGCCTTCTAGCTTCTGAGGCTAACGCTTCATTTATCTTTATTGCAGAGAAAGACAGAGGCCCTAGAGTGCCTTCGGGATGAAGATAGCCGAGCCAAGCATGAGCATGATGAGCTAAAATCTCAGGCGGAGGTTCAGGCTTTAGAGGGGAAGGGTGCTCTGGCTAAAGTTCCCGCCTTAGAGGCTCAACTTCGCTTAGCTCGTGACAATGCTTCAATTTAAATAGATGTGATTACGAATCTCGATCCGAGCTTTTGAAGGTCAAGGCTGAGATCGTTGATGCCCGAGATGAAGTCGTAATGAGCCGAACTAAGGCTGACCAGGAGATGGCGATCTATTTAAAGGACGTTACCGATGATCAAGCTGAGCTGAGGAGGATCCTCGACCGCGAAGATAGGATCAAAGAGTATGCTCATTGCAGGTCTCAAAGAAAGATTCTCGACGAGATTCGTGCTAGGGGTTTTGTCCTCTTAGAAGAGTTGGCACGAGCGAGGGCGGATAAGCGTGATGCTCCGTTACTTCTGTCCGATACGGAAAAAAGCGAAGATGAGGCTGACATCCCGTAGCTCCTAGGGGGGGCGTAGATTTTTCCATCTGTATATAGCATTTCAAAGCATGTTTGTAGATGGAGATCGCGTTTTTTCGTATATGTGTATAAAAGAAAACCTTGCGGCTTTACTACTTCTGTACCTCTTTTTGTCTCAGATTTGGCTAGGTGAACTGGTCTTTGAGTCGATAGGAATCCTTAGATTCGCGATATGGCCCTGAGGCTCATTAGGCTGGCCCGTAGTCTTTTATGTACTTGGCCGATGCGAGCCTTTAGTATAAGCTGGCGTTTTGAGCTCTTATGCTTTTGTTTTTAGGCATGTTTTGATCAACTGTTTTGGCCCTCAAGCTTTTTGTATTTGTGCGGTGTGGCGACAATGGCTCTTATGCCTTGAGTCGAAGCGACCTTTTAGTGTAAGCTGGCGATAATGGATCTTACGCTTTTGCTCTATTAGGTAGATTTAGTTAACTGTTTTGGGTTCAGTCTCCAAATCGGGTTTTGACTCGAGCTCATTTGACCCTCAAGTTTTGAATTTTAAGCTGGCGACATTGGCTCTTACGCTTTTGGTCGATGCGACCTTTTAGTGTAAGTTGGTGACAATGGCTCTTACGCTTTGGGTCGATGAGACCTTTTATGTGGGCTGGCGGCAATGGCTCTTACGCCTAGGGTCGATGCCACCTCTCATGTAGGCTGTATTTTTCCCTCGATAAGGATTTTTTGAAATAATTTTTGCCTGACTCTTCGACGGTTCGATAAAAACCTCGATTATGAGTCGTTATGTGGCGATGATCGAGCACCTCGGGAGGTTGGCTCGGAGGCTGAGTATCTCGAAGCCTGTGATTTGGAGCTGACCTGGTCGAAGCTCTTTTGCCTATGTCGAGGGTAGCATGTTTAACCGGTTCTTTTAGAAGTATATTCGAAGTAATTGAAGGCTTGTGATTTTGTAGCGATGGTCGGCTGTCCCCGAGTCGCGTTAGTTTGGCTGGTACAGCCTTATGACCGTAGTCATTCGTGCTTGGCCGGAGCCATTTTTGATCCCGAGTGAAGTAGTTTCGGCGTCTATATTGAGGGTATGCCTTTTAGGGGTTGTATTACAAGTTCGATATATAGGCTAAACTTTAAGATCGGGTTATGCCTTTAGTAAGGTCTTGCAAGTTTTACGTGCCTTTGAGGTCTTACAGTTTGGATACTTGGTACAAGTATGGTTCATGCCTTGCTTGAGGTCTTACAGATATTGTCGTTGCCATATATATTCTTACGAGGCCGAGTATGCCCGCTCGGGGTCTTATGGCCTCGGGTTTTTGATAGGTGGCGAATGGCGACTGTCCCCGAGTTATCAAGGATTTGTCAGCTCGGGAGCCATTACGATAGAGATGGCGATCGACGGCAGTCCCCGAGTCGTGGAGGATTTCTCGGCTTGGGAGCTATTATGATAGAGATGGCGATTGACAGCGGTCCCCGAGTCATGGAGGATTTCTCGGCTCAGGATCTATTACGATGGAGATGGCAGTCCCCGAGTCATGGAGGGTTTCTCGACTCAGGAGCCATTACTTGTGAATTTGGTATTGCCTCATTGAGGGCTTATGATTCCGGAGTTTCCGACCCGGGGGTCATGTGGACTTGAGTTTTTGATGCCATTCCCCGAGTGCTCGGGACATTTTTGGCTCTTGAGCTGTTTTGTGATCTCAATGTTGCCTCATTGAGGGCTTATGAGTTAGGAGCTCAGACCCGGGGGTCGCATTGTTTTGAGTCGTCGATGCCAGTCCCCGAGTGTTCGGGACGTTTTTGATAGAGGAGTCATTTTTGCTAAAATGCCGAGTTTCTTCTTGGAGTATGAGATGCTTCGACAAAAGATATTCTTTGATTGCTTGGTAGAAGTATACATGTTTTCGCCGTAGAGGGCCCCGCTATACGGACACGGTTCGTTCGACCGTCTGGCCCGGTACATCATTTTCCTATTGGGACCCCATTCGGTGTTTCTTGGCTTTTTCGAGCGGATGTCTTTCCGGGGGGGATGACCACCAGTATTCGAGGTTGGTTGCAAAAGAAGCTTTGAATACTTGTTGAGTTTTCCTTAGGTAGCATATAGGTGTTGCCTCGTTAAAAACCTTGCCGGTAAAATCCTTTTTGGGATAAAAACTCGGTAGAAGGAAAAGAGTGCAACGCATGCTTTCGAAACCTAAGGCCTTCGAATTGGAGTGTGCTTTGGTCGTTTCGACCAGATACCTGACTCAGGTTAGCGTAGAGTAAAATTGAAAGAAAAGGGAGGCGGTCATACCTTGGCGTAGATTGTGCCGGCGATATTTTGAGCCCTGATGTGTTTCAGTTGCTTGTGATGTGGACGCGGTACGGTCCTTTGCTTTGTTTGGTTCGGACTTAGCCAAGGGCGTAGCTTGCTGTCGCTATTTTACTGTTTGATAATCCTTTGGCTCCTTCGAGGGCGGAGGTACCGGCGTCAGGGCCACATCGTGCACCGCGAACATTTCTCTCGCAGTATGCTTCCCCGTAGACGGTTTTGATCCCATCCTTTGTCGGGAATTTCATCAATTGATGGAGGGTGGATGGAACTGCTCTCGTGCAGTGTATCCATGGCCTTCCGAGCAAGGCGTTGTACCTCATGTCTCCCTCGACGACATGGAATTTGACATTTTGGGTTGTGCCGGCCACGTTGACTGGGAGGGTTATTTCTCCTTTCGTTGTTTCACTCGCCATGTTGAATCCGTTGAGGACTCGAGTGGCGAGCACGATTTGGTCAAGCAGTCCGAGCTGCTCTATTACCCTTGACCTGATAATATTGGCCGAGCTACCTTGATCCACAAGTACCCGTTTAATTTGAAATGAATTTACGAGGAAAAAGACTACCAGTGCGTCATTGTGAGGTTGAGAAAACGTCTCAGTGTCCTCTTCGCTAAATGTGAGGGCGTTTTCGGGTACGTACCCCCGGGTTTGCTTTTCTCTGGTGATGGATATTTTTGTCCTTCTCATCACAGGTTTCCCATGGAGTATCGATGCCTCCCAATATCATGTGGATAACATGTTGCGGCTCATTTTTTTCGTTCTTCTTGGCCGCCTTTCTTTCCTGGAACTGATTTTTGGCCCAGTCGATTAGGAATTCTCGGAGATGACCTTTGTTGAGTAACCTGGCTACTTCTTCTCGGAGCTGGTGGCGATCCTCGGTCCCGTGGCCATGTGTGTTTTGAAACTCACACATTAAGTTATGAGTTCTTTGCGAAGGATCCGGTTGCACAGGCCTGGGCCACTTGGCATCTCTGATTTTGTTGATGGCAAGAACGATGTCTGATATATCGATGTTAAAGTAGTATTCTGACAAGCGAGGTGCCTCCGTTGGTCCTGCGTTCCTATCGAACCCGGATCTGTTGATGAGTCCCCGAGGATTCTGTCCTCAATTTATTCTTCTATCGTTTCGAGGTGGGTTGCGTCTTCGGGTATTTCTCCAGTTTCGATGTATGACCGATATCTTTCTTTGTTTGGTTTTGGCTCCTTTGCCAGAAGCCTACTTGGGTATACTGAGCCCGAGGGAGCCCCCAACTGGTCATCCTTGACCCTGATTTTCGACCGGTATCGGTTATGAACATCCGACCAAGTCATGGTCGGGTACTCGACTAGGTTCTGCTTCAGCTGTTTCGAAGCCACCGAGCTTCATTCGTTCAGACCTTGCGTGAAGGCCTGTACCGCCCAGTCGTCGGAGACTGGTGGTAGTTCCATTCGTTCCATCTGGAAGCGAGATACGAACTCTTGCAGCATCTCATTATCTCTCTGTTTAATCTTGAAGACGTCGGATTTTCTTGTTGCTACTTTGATGGCACCAGCATGTGCCTCAATGAAAGAATCTGCTAACATGGGAAATGAATCTATCGTGTTTGGGGACAGGTTGTGATACCACATCATTGCCCCTTTAGAGAGTGTTTCCCCAAACCTTTTCAGCAGGACGGACTCGATCTCGTCGTCCCTTAGGTCGTTGCCCTTTACTGCACAAGTGTAGGCGATGACGTGCTCGTTGGGATCCGACGTTCCATTATACTTTGGGAGGTCGGGCATTTTGAACTTCTTTGGAATGGGTTTCGGGGCCGCTTCCAGTGGGAACGGCTTCTGTACGAACTTCCTTGAGTCCTCACCTTTCAAGGTCGGGGGCGCTCCTGGAATTTGGTCGACCCTAGAGTTGTAAGTCTCGACCTTATTATCGTTGGCTTCTATCATTTTCTCGCCCGATTCGATCCTTCTGGTGAAGTCCTCGAGCATATTTATGATCACGGGGTCGGCCATCGACCCGTTATTGCTCGATCTCTCTGGTACCTGTTCGGCAGGGGGAGCTGTCCCCGGTGCTACTGTGCTAGGAGTTTTCTGGTGGCTCTGCAGAAATAACATGAAGGCTAACCTCCCGTTCTTGCCGGGCTGGGGCTTCTTGTTGGTCTCCTTGGTGTATTCTCCTGTTAGTGTGGGAGCTTATTTCGACGTGTTGAACGTCGCGCGAGACTTCGTCCACCAGAGTTGATCCTGGTGCGTCCTCAAGGTTTCGTGGTGGCTCACCAACACCTGGAACAGCCACACTATTCTCTCCATGGTTCTCAAGGTTATTGTTTACTGAATCAGACATTCCGGCCTAAAATCAAAGATCTTTGGACAAGAAAAAGCGTAAAGGATAACTTGCGTTGTGTAATGGAACCAGCAAGAAAATAATCACTATTATTTTTAGCCCCACGGTGGGTGCTAAATTATTTACCGTGAAAATGGTAATAACAATTAAATTTCATTATGGGACTCTAAAAATATGTGATCTATTTTTATGCCGGTTGTTTAGCAGTTGATGCTATGTGTGAGACTTACGAACGAAATAAGAGTTAAGAATGAAATGATAATCAAACCGATAGGTTGACAATCGGGGCCTCGAGGTCGATTCCGGGGCTCAACTGTGAGCTATCGAAGATGATTCAAATATGACCATCAGTTATGATAAAATCAAAGAAGGCTCTTTATGGCCAATAATAAGCAATAAATGATAAACAATAATGAAGATAGTAAATGGCAGCATTAATATCAAGTGAATATGTAAGAGAGCAGAGAGAATGTTCTTTTGTATTTCATATGGAGCAACTGAATTAATCGATCTCTTACAAAATGACAAGGACTCCCTTTATATAGGAGGGAAATCCCAACATAGTACGAAATACATTAATTACATAGATATGGGGATTGGATAGCTGAATGACGCCCTGATTTGGGTTCAGAACAACCTATTGGATTTTGTAAGTCCTAGTCGTATGTCTTGGGAACTGCCCATTTCTACCATAGTCGTAGTCAACATTGTCCCAAGTTCGGGCCTCGACGAACCTCGAGAGAGGAAACTCGGCCATAGCCTTGTAGCCTCGAGGCTTCGAGATGGTTTTTTGGGCGCCTCGATAACGAGTAATTGGACCTTCTAATTTTACCGTATACAGTGATGATGGATTCTGGTACCCTGAATCGGCAAATAATACGATCCCTGACAAAATCTGTGAATACTTTCTTAGTTACAGCCTTGTAAAATGCAGCCTCAACCCATTTTGTGTAGTCTATGGACACTAAGATGAACTTGTGCCCGTTTGAAGCGGAAAGCTCCATCGGACCGATGACATCCATTCCCCAAGCGGTGAAAGGCCAAGGTACACTTGTTGCATTGAGTTCATTTGGTGGTACCCGTATCATATCTGCATGTATTTGACACTGGTGACATTTTTGGACATACCCGATTCAGTCTGTGTCCATAGTCATCCAAAAATATCCTGCTCTCAATATCTTCTTGGCTAAAACGAAGCCGTTCATGTGTGGTCCGCAAGTTCCGGCATGTATTTCCTCGAGCAGTTTGGAAGCTACCTTGGCATCAACGCATTGGAATAATCCTCGGTCTGGAGTCCTTCTATGTACAATTCATCCACTGTGGAATAAATGATTGGATAATCTTCGGAGTGTGCGTTTCTGAGTATGGTTTGCATGCTCCAGGTATTCTCCTTTTGCCAAGTATTCTTTGATATCATGAAACCACGGTTTCCAACCCACTTCTTCTTCAACATGAGCGCAATAAGCTGACTGATTATGGATTCTTACTGGAATAGGGTCGATGAAATTCTTGTTTGAATGATGTATCATGGAAGACAAAGTAGCGAGAGCGTCTGCGAACTCGTTCTGGATTCCCGGACCTGATGTATCATGGAAATCCAACTTGTTCCGGTTTGAAAGTTTACCGTCCTGTCTCAGGACACTTCCGTTTGTGAGTATGGATTTCCTCTTGTTTCTAGTACGAATCCATGGGTTTTCGACCGATTCTCTTCATCTCCACTATTTTCTGAAAACCCTAGTTTTACTACTGTTCGAATCTTTTCAGATCTTTATAGATCTAAAGTGATTTGAGCATTATTGGGTATTATGCACCCCTCGCGGTCCATACTGCTATTTATTGTTGCATAAATCACGCTCAACATCATATTTCACCCGTGCGTAATCAATCATATAGCAACAATTGATGAGTGTTTGCACTCTTCCAATATATCACCCTTTAAATTCGGAAAGGCGTATTTGCCGTAAAACTAGTGGATCAGCAGTGCAGTCGACGGTTTCGTGCCTTTCCCCCTCAAGTTGTCCGCTTGAGGGTCCCAGTCTAGACCACAATAGCAACCCTACTCTGATTAATTGTGCAAGCATCATGGTCAAACCTAGCCGGGTTAAAATATCGTCCACACAATAATCCTCTAAGACAAGCCTCACCCAAAAGTCCATTGGGTTTTTCATAATCCCAACGGATGCAAGCACGATTGTGTGCATTAATTTGGAGAAATAAGTGTTGATGTGCTAATCATTGTTGCATAAGTAGATGAATCTGGAGGAGGAAAGGACCTAACTATACTTGTTTTATAGAAAATGAGGCATGAAGTCCCCAGGTTCGGCATGGTCGGTAGCATACCTTCACTATTTCTAGATTGGTGGAGAGATCTTTCCTCAAGTGACCAAAATCATGTGAAACGAGTCTTAGGAAATTTGCCTTCTTTGTTGGATCTTCAGCCAAACAAAATGTTGATCGAGGCTGCCACCATGTTTTGGGACAAAGAAAGGGTTGTGTTCCGCTTTGGAGACATAGATATGACCCCCCTCTTGGAAGAAATAGGGGGATTTGCTGGGCTACCTTGGGATAGCCCTGGTTTATTGGCACCCGAAAATCCCACCACTAGGGGATTTCTGAAGATGATAGGTTTAAAGAAGAATAATGACTTGGAGTGCCTTGAAAACTCCTACATACCTTTCGACTTCCTCTATGAACGATACGGTCACAGCAGCTCTTACCGTATTTTCGATGATGAATTCTCTATCACCTCCTTGGGTCGGATTCATCATAGGGTCTTTGTGTTCATCGTGTGTTTCTTGGGCATGCTAGTGTTCCCGATTCAAGGGGACAAAATCCACACCAGGCTGGCCATGGTAGCCAAAACTCTGATGGACGGGATCGAGGGGCAGACATATACAATTGTCCCTATGATCATTACAGATATGTACCGGGCCTTGGAACGCTATTAGAAGGGGTTCAGATTCTTCGAGGGTTGCAATTTGCTACTGCATGTTTGGCTGCTAGAACATCTCCAAAAGTGTCAATACCGTGAAGAATTTCCGTGAAGGACGTGGAATGATCACATAGCATTTCATCATCCCAAGAGAATGACCTATATTCCAGACATGTTTGCTCAACCTAAGGATGTTGTAGGATGGGTGCAGTTTTTCAACAAGTTAATTGAGGACCAGGTTCAATGGATGTTCGAGTGGTTCCCTAGCGACGAGTTCATCATCAGATCCAGGGATATTCCTCACTTGGTATTGATTGGGTTAAGGGGCATATACCCTTATGCTCCCCTCAGGGTTATGAGACAGGCAGGCAGGAGACAGGTCATACCGCGAGTCGCTAAAATGAGTCACTTCATAGCTGATTTTCAGGGTGACGCCATCCCATATAAAAATGAAGCACAACACATGTGGCACATGAAGATTATCGTGGAAAAGGATACGATCGAGCCAAATCGATAGCATGCGGGTCATACATACTTTTACCCCTCATGGTTGGATGATAACATAGCAGGGATCTTCAAGCCAGGGGTTGGTCCAGGAAACAGGGTTATAGACGAAGTTTCCAAAGCACAGGTGAAATATAACAAATTGTGCAAAAGAATTCGCGAGTCTGAAGCTGAGCATATGGAGCAGCATAAGGCCGACATGGAAATGATCAATGAGTGGAAAGAGAGGGTTGTTAAATCCAGAAAAAGGCTGGAATATTTGGAGTATAGTCTGATGGAATTGAAAGGGAAAATGAGAAAGAGAGTCACCGATTGCAAGAACTTGAGGGAAACGTAGGAGGACATTTGGCAAGGGCATTCTTACTGCTGAACCTGTGCGAACTGGGGGAATTGATCGACAAGAGCATCCAGTCTGGAGAGGGTCCTTCTGGGACCAAATAGATTAGGTTTACTTGCTTTCTTAATGTAATAAGGCCAAGTGCCATTAGTGACATTATCTTATTTAGTATCGTTTTGGGTCGTCTATTTTTACATTAATGAAATGAGGCAATTATTGCACTAAATTTCTCCAAATCTATTTGTCGCTAGGACTACCTCGGGCACAACGAGGCTCCCAAATTAGGACATGAATTTACATTCCCGCAATATGTGTTTAAATACTGCAAACTTTTCAGAATTATTACTGACTTGGCTACCTTTTGTTTTTCTTTCTTTCTTTTGATTATTCCCATTCCCCAAAGGTTGGCTCGTGCATATTGGCATCATCAACTTATCACACAAGATTCAGGGGCCCTCCACCTTCTCCTCCTCCTAGTCCACTAAAAGGCAAGGGAAAAGCAAAAATGGAAGGTTTGAACGGCACCAGAAAGGAAAACAACACACAAGTTGAACATGCAGAAACTTCTGATGGTTGGGGTAATCAGACCCCAAATGATGCAGTTTCACGGCTCGAATAGAAAATACTGGAACTCCAGGGTGAGCTTGGGCATGTCCGGAATGTGGCAAACCTATCCTTCTCACTCAGCGTCCCAGACATCAGTCATCCAAACACTCAGAACCCCGCACCACCTCAAAACACACCCAACAAGCGCCCACAAAATCCTCCCGTACCTCACCATTGTACAACTCCACCATAAAATCAAACTATCCCACCACAGTACCAGCCAAACACCTACCACACTCCACAAAATACTCCACCAGTCATTCCTGAACCTCAGAATTCCACCAATGATCACCACTATACTCAAACTCCAGGTTACCAAAATAACTCTATATTTGTGGAGACCCTACCTCACTCCACTCAATTCATCTCCTATGCACCGGAATCTGTTAAGAAGGACATGCTCATTAAGAACCTGGCCGAGGAGCTCAAGAAGTTGACCAGCCTAGTTCAAGGCGTAGAAGGAGGCAAGGGGATAGAAGGTCTGAACTATGAAGACCTATGCATACAGCCGAATGTAGAACTACCAGAGGGTTGCAAACCTTCCAAGTTCGAGATGTTTGACGGTACAGGTGATCCCGGGGTTCATCTAATGACCTATTGTGACAAGCTTGTCGGGGTCGAAAAAGATGAAAAGGTCCGGATGAAGCTTTTTATGAGGAGTCTTACGGGAGATTCCTTGTCCTGGTACATCAGCCAGGATCCTAAGAAATGGTCCAACTGGGTGAGTATGGCGTCCGATTTCATGGACTGATTCAGGTTCAACACAGAGAATTTAACAGATGCCTTCTACATTCAGAACCTCAAGAAGAAACCCACCGAGACTTTCCATGAGTATGCTACTCGTTGGAGGCCAGAAACGGCGAAAGTTAGGCCAGCATTGGACGAGGAACAGATGAACAAGTTCTTTGTCAAAGCACGGGATCCGCAATACTATGAAAGGTAGATGGTTATTAAAAACCATAAGTTCTCTGATATTATCAAACTTGGTGAAAGGATCGATGAAAGCATCAAGAGCGGGATGGTAACAAACTTTGAGGCATTGCAGGCCACTAATAAAGCATTGCAGTCCGGGGGTATATCTAAGAAGAAGGACGTGGGAGCAGTATTGGTCGCCCAAGGACCCAAAACTCCATTCATATCAAGCACCTCCGCCCACATATAACTCTCACCTCCACCTACATATCAACCCCCATCCCCCAGATATTCCCAACCAGCCACTGCCTATCACACCTATAATTCCCAACCATCTCATTTTCAGTCACCTCTAACTCGTCAAAACTACCCAAGACCGTGACCCAATTTTGACCGCAGACCACTGTGAGCACGTAATTTATTTCCTATATGAATTATTCCCATAAATTCAAGAAAATGAAGTTTCTTTTCATTATTTGCAATTTTGTGGATTTTTGTGGCATTTTTTGTTAGTTGTTTGCATTTGGTCTGTGCATTTTAATTAATAAAAAATACAAAATGTGTTGCATGTGCATTCAGGAGTTAAATTTGCATTTTAAGAATTAATTAGTATTAAGTTATTTTATAAAAAAATCACAAAATAGTTTAATTTGCATTTTTAATTTTAATTTCTATTTTTGAGTCGTTTTTCTTTTAATTTGTTTTTTAATTAATAGTGTCAATTTTAATTAGGGTTTAATTAGTTTTAGTTAATTAGGTCCTAGGAATTAATTTAGATTTTTCTTTAATTTGAAAAAAAAATGAAAAGAAAAGGAAAAGGCACTAACAAGAATTAATAGGAAATGAAGAAAAGGGATTTGGGCCAAATTAATTAAATCATCTCCAAGCCCAAACCCCTGCACCCCTGAAACTCGTCCAAATTGTCCCAATACCCGGACCAAAACCACCCTGACCCGGTCCACCTTCTCCCCTCACCATCCAAACGACCTCGTTTCGTTTAAAGGCGATCAGGACCGTCGAGGATCTGTGATCCAACGGCCCTGAAGTGGGTTCTAATAAATATATATATGTCTTAACAACAACCCAACCCCCATCCACTCGTCTCTTTCACAACCCCTCTCCTCAGAACCCTAGAGACCACCGCCCTAAATTCCCACCACCACCCGCTGGCGGCGCCACCTCCTTTCGCCGTCAAAATTACACCCTAGAGTCACCTGTGTCTCCTCATCCCAAATCCCCAAACCGTTTCCTTCAAATCATCCTCAAGGCCGTCGAATTTCAGATCAAAGGTCGGGCTCCCCAAACTTTAATCTCCTCAAAATTGGTCCAAAACATCCCCAAGACGTCCCTGTACTTTCCACTCCATGAATACCTCACTGTCTCGCTTAAGAAGCCCTAGCAAGATTCCAGATTCATAAATCGAAGTGGGGGTTTTCCCCGTTTTGGCTAAGTTCGAGCCCTTTAGACTTTCAGAAGTCCTTTCCTCCAAAGTGATCCGGTCAAAGCCATGCAAGAGCAGATCCTTTGAGGGAAAAGACCTTTGTTGGTCGTTTGAAGCATAATTAAAAGAACGTTTGGCCTGCTTTCAGCAAGGTGTACTCATTCCTTTTCACTTTTTCTTTGTTCCACTTCTCTCCATTATTCCGGTTTTTCCTAGTTTCTTTCTTTGACCAGTAAAACGAAGTCAGAGTTTCCTGAAGGTTGGAGTCTTTAGGGTTCTGTTTAATTTTGGTTTTTGTTTAATTAATCTAGTCTATAATGCATAATGTTTCATTGTCAGTATAATCATCTCTGTTTGCTTTTGTTTTGTTGTTAATTTATTTCAATCGTTTAATTGCCTTCATGTTTGCATAAAGTTGCCTAGTTTTAGATTGTTTGACAGTCTGAAGAACAAATTTTTGTTTTGTGAATGTGGAATTTGAGGTCTGCTAGGGATTCAACTTTTAGTGTTGTTTGCTTCATTTTGATCCGATTGGCGAAATTGGTGTGATGATTTATTGTTTGTCATAATTGTAAAGCATTAAAGATTTGTAGGGGCTGATTTGAACAAAGAAACCTAGGGGAGGGGGACAATTGAATAATTAGAAGCTTAAAGGGGCTTAAGGGTCAGGCAGAGATTGTAAATATATGGGTATTTGGGGTCAATTCAGGGATTTGGGGTTTGAGGGAATCATTTCTGTTAGGAGGAAGGTTCCAGAGGATAAGATGAGAGCTGGTTTGTTAAAGAGCAGAGGGTTTTTAGATATTTTAAAGGGGTAAAAAGGGTAAAACAATCAAGAAAGAAGGGGTAAAGAGGGAATTGGTTAGTCAGGCTAGGGCTGCCTTAGGCATGCCTATATAAAGACCTCTTACCTTTCATTATAGGCAGATTAGCATTCTAATTCAAAGATAGAAAACTCTGAAAAATACAAACTAAAATCTGAGAAAAATTATTGTTCAATTAAATTGCTTTTTCTATAATTCCTGAGGATCCAAATCTCTGAAGCATTTCTGATTCACGTGAGTTCAAGGATAGTTTGATCTAGTTGTGAAAGCTGAGTCTGGGCTAAAAATGAGTTGAATTTTAGATATTGTGAAGCTGGTTTGGGTTATTGTTTGGAGAACACTATTTTATTGTTTGTCAAGCTGATTCCTACTTAATCACTGTTCCTGCTGTTTACTGCTGCTGCTGTCTCTTCTGGATCCCTAATTCAATTTCTGATTCTGTTTTTGCCATATTCAGGTACATACTTTTGATCTCAAAATGTAAAGGTTGACTCATGTGAAGATTTGAGGAAGAAAACTGAAGATATCTGTTGCATTATATGTCCCCTTTTGTTCATTTTCCATTTGACTCATTGATTCAATCTTTTAACATGTTTAAAATAAAACCATGCTATGAATAATGAGACTCATGTCAAAATGTAACTGGAATGGTATTCAATGCCTAATGATTCCCATTTGTTTTAATTCTTCAGTTTGTTTTTATTACTGTAAGAAGAGTTAGTAGATTATGTATTCCAAATGTGTTGGTAATTTTAGATTACACAAACTGTTTGTTAGTTACCAAATTAGAACAGTGAAGTTGAGGCATGAATCTAGTTATTATTTTGGATTGATTAATGTTTGTATTAAAAAGGGCTGTTGATTATTGTTAAATGCAAGAGGGCCATCTGTTGTGTTAAGGACTCGATGTCGAGTCCAGGCCCTTAGCCGCGTCCTTCCAGGTTTTATGCCCATTGGGCTTTGAGGCTTGAAGTCATTTGCAAAGACACTTCGTTTGGCTGGGCTGGTCTTTAGGGCCCAGCAACTCATCTGTTTAATTGTTGGGCCATTGTTAGATTGGGTTGGATCCGCAATGCATGATATAAAAAGGGTTAGATTTCTTTGTATGTTTTCAAATCCAAGTTATGAATTGGGCTTACTTTGAGCCCAAAGCTGAAAGGCACTTTTCGAAGGGGGTTATGTTTAGTTGCATATTCGAAGTAATTTCCTTTTCAACATTTGATCCATTAATATGATGTGCTTTAGTAAATTGGCTAGGCAAAATCTTTTGGTTAAAAGCAATTAGATTCCTTTAAGCTTCTTTACTTAAGTAGACCGGAGGTGAGCCATATTAGTAATACAAATAGTCTATGGCCCTCCGAGCTCTAGTTTGAATACCCTTTTAAAATGGAATTAAGGTGCGCCGCGCCAAATAAAATCTCAAATACGTGGCCCTCACTTAATTGTTTCTTTTAAAATCCTTAGAATTCGAGGCGTGCCCTTTAGCAAGTTTCCATGGCCCTCGCAAAGTTAAAAATCCGTAGTTGCTTTAGGCGCGTTATTTTAATAATATTACCTTCCTAAACTCGGGTGTGCATTTCATGTGACCCAAATCCAAATCCTTATAACGTTGAATAAAATGTGTTTCGGATTGCGATTGCATTTCATGTGACGCGATCCAAAGACATATTTTAGACGACGTTAATTCTTCTTCAAAAATGAATAAAAGCGTTAAAAGTAAAATGCACATAGGTTCAAATTGTTTTTAAAATCAGATAATTATGCCAATAATAACAGTTAAGCGACCGTGCTAGAACCACGGAACTCGAGAGTGCCTAACACCTTCTCCCGGGTTAACAGAATTCCTTACCCGGATTTCTGGTTCGCGGACTGTAAAACAGAGTCAATATTTTCTCGATTCAGGATTTAACTGATGACTTGGGACACCATAAATCTCCCAAGTGGCGACTCTGAATCTTTCTAATTAAATAATCCCGTTTCGATTGTCACTTCAAGTTGGAAATAACTCCCTTATATATACCCTCCCGGGGGTGGTGTAGGAAAAAGGAGGTGTGACAGCTCTGGCGACTCTGCTGGGGAATCAAACCCAGAACTTTGGTTCAGGGTTCAAGAATTCGAGCTTAGAATAGCTGTTATACTTGGCTTTATTTATTATCTAATTTTTACATGTTTGAGCCTAATATGCTAATTGCCGTTTTTTACCGCTTTGATATTGTTTGGACTGTATATAAATTGCTACGAAACCTTCCTCTCTCTGAGTCTTCTAAATCATCTGGGAAGTGTGCACTTCGTGTAACTTCTTTTCTGTTAGAGTCATATCCCAATTTTAGAACGAGGTTCGGACAAGTTGCAAAGCCGGTGAAGCTTCTGTATTCCCGGTACGCTGCCTCCCTCGGCTCGAGTTGTCCGTTCGGGTAAGCCAGGTCTAGAACAATACACCCAGGTTGTTTAAACCTAGTATAACACAGCCTCATGCCGGATCCCTAGTAGGAACGCTTGTTTGCATCACGTGCATTTGACTTTGGGGACTCAACACAGGCGTTGGGTCCGTCTAGGACAGGTGTACCCAAATTAAAAGACCATCCTGATGCATCTTACGTGCTACTTGTGTATCTGTCTGTTCAGGCTTGCATGTTGACTGGCTTCTAGAATAGGGAAAGACATTGAAAAAAAAAAGAGAAAAAAAAAAGAAAATCAAAAAAAAAGAGAAAAAAGAAAAAAAATCAAAGGGAAAAAATCAAGAGTGAGAGGTAGGTATTTGAAATTTCTGAAACTCTCCCGAAATTCAAAAAAATAGAAGAAAAAAAAAAGGCAATATTTTCAAAAGTCATATTTTCCTGTTGCCTCAAAACTGCAGAACTACGCGGGTCTGATTCTCACCGGATGTGAGATACGTAGGCAAACCTCATCGGTTCCGGCCCATAATTTTCAAAAAATCCAAATAATATTTTTCTTTACTTCCTCTTTAGAAAAGTCTTTCTTTGAGACCCCAATTTTCAAAAAATCCAAAAAAAAATTCCTTCATTTCCTTCTTTAGAAAGTCTTTCTTTTAGACCCCAATTTTTAAAAATACATAAATATTTTCTCTTAATTTCCTCTCAAAATCCAAAAATATTTTCATTCTTCTTTCAAAAATTGAAAAGAAAATTCAAGATACAAAAAATATTTTCTTTTTTTCAGAAGCATTTCTTTCATAAATTCAAAATAAAATTCTAAAAAAATCCAAAAAAAAATTTGCTTCCTTCTTTACAAGTTTTTCTTTCGAAATTCCAGAAAAATAAAAAAGTCGAAATTCAAGACAAAAGGAAAGAGGAAAAAAAATCTCTCTTCTTTAGAAGTCTTTCTTTGCAAAAATGCTGAAGAAAAATCAAAGTCAAAATATATTCTCTTTCTTTTTTGTAAGTCTTTCTTTCGAAAAAATGAAATAAAAAATTCAAAATTCAAAAAAAAAGTTAGTTTATTTACTTTATTCCTGATCTTCTCGAACTACGCAAGATCTGATTCATGTTCTCACATGATACGTAGGCAACCCACATCAGGTTCGATCACCAGTAAAAAAAATCAGAAAAATGAAAAAATATGTTGATAATAATAAGGACCGACTGAGTCCATTCTAACATGTTTTGTTTTGAATTGTGAAGAAAGTTGAGGTGGTCGGTTTGTGGTAAGCTGGAATTACAAGATCCAAGGAAAAATGATAACTGACATCGAAGTTGTTACAAGTGCTCAAGAGACTCAGGGTCTGAGGGTTCAACAAGAGTCTACTGTGGTTGAAGAAAATAGAATACTGAAACAGCAAATGACCGAAATGTGGGCCAGTGGTCAAGGACAGCCTCGTCATGAGTCACAATTTACTACACAGTAAGAGCAGTACCACTCTCCTGAGTACCACTCGTACTCGCTTGATCTTCCTGCGAACATTGAGAAGCTTGCCCGAAAGATGGTACAGGAAGAAATGACCCAGAGAGTGAAAAGCATAGAACAACGGTTGAAAAACATGCAAGGGTTGGCAGGCCAAAAGAGTGTTGCCTTCAAAGATCTATGTATGTTCCCCGATGTTCACTTGCCGCCTGGTTTCAAGACTCCCAAATTTGAAAAGTATGATGGACATGGAGACCCCATAGCCCACCTGAAAAGGTATTGCAATCAACTGAGAGGTGCGGGAAGAAATGAAGAATTGCTGATGGCTTATTTTGGGGAAAGACCTACGGGAGTAGCCTCCGAATGGTTCAAGACACATCTCGCTGGTACGTCTGGGATGACATGGCACAGCCCTTTGTCAAACAGTTCCAATACAACATTGACATTGCCCCAGACCGCAATTCCTTTCAAACTTGAAGAAGAAACCAAATGAAAGTTTCAGGGAATATGCCATTAAATGGAGAGAACATGCCACTAGAGTTAAGCCACCCATGGATGACCACGAGCTAATCACTGTCTTTCTTCAGGCTCAAGAGCTAGATTATTTCCAAAACATGATATCCACTGTGGGTAAATCCATCTCGGAAGCAATCAAAATGGGGGAAATGGTTGAGAATGGTCTTAAGACAGGCAGAATTATAAGTCAAGCAGTTTTCAAAGCCGCAACTCAGGTTATCCAGATTGAATCTGATAATTTTGGTGACACGAATGAGAAGGTTGAAGAAATCATGATGACATCAGGGTCGAGAAGAGGTCCCAGGAGAACATCTCGCAAGTATGACCAGCCTCGTCTGTTTTCCGATGATGCTCCCGAGCACTACTGTCCCCCTCAGAACTCACAATACCATGTTGCTCCACCTCAGTATATTGTCCAGCCACCAAAACACCCCGAAGGCGAGCACGAGCATCGCAAAATCTCCACCAGCCTCCACAAAATTTTCAAATGCCCTATAACCCACATCCAAGCCAGAGGTATAACGAGAAACAAAGATTGAAAGATAATTTTACGCCAATAGGAGAGTCTTATGCAAGCTTGTTTGAGAAATTAAAGCAGCATGACATGATTGCATCCATTCCTCCAAATCATGTGGACCCACGTGCAAGAAGCTTTGACCCTTCTAAAAGGTGTGAATACCATTCCAATGCCCAGGGGCACAATGTTGAAAGCTGTCGGGATTTGAAAAGAGAAATAGAAAGGATGATCCAGGAAAAACTGATTGTGATCCGAGATAGTGACACCCAGAATATCATGCAGAATCCTTTACCTGCACATGATGATGCACACTTTGTGGGAATCATGCCTGGTGACATGGAGTATGAGAATTCTCTCGGGAACTTGCCGACTGAAATTGGAGAAGGCCATGGTGATTCGGATGAGCAAATTTGTGGCTAAATGTCAAGCTTAGCAATTGAAAAGTCATTCTCTCCTTACAAGGAAGAAATCTTGGTAGCTTGTTTTGATATTTTTTCTATTATATGGGTTATTTCAGGGTTGTGATCCAGATTTTATTTATTTTATTGAGTCAAACCCTTCTATCCCTCCATTCTGTTTGTGTGAGTCTTGTCTGTCTGTTCTATTGCTATTTTCATTATGCGGGTTATTATAGGGTTATAACTCGGATTTTAGGTTGTTTGTCTTGTTGCCAAACCCTTTCATATTTTACTCAATAAAATACAGTTTGTCCTTTCGTATCATTTTGTGCTTAGTTTCTTCCCCGCTAGTTTTAATGACTTGACATGCATGCAGAAATTTTGGCCAGATCTTAGAAGCTCATTTAATCTGGAATTGGATAATTGAAAAAAATACTTTTGAGGATGAATAAGGAGTTGAAATACTTTGGAATTAAAGTCGAGTAAAATTCACCATCAAATCATTGTGAAGATCGGGCTTGAGGATATTGAATCAATTGAAGCTTGGTCGAAAGTTTGACATTAAGGGATGGAAAGTGTCTTGTGACCACGACACACCAAAAAGACAGACATGTTCGTCAATGCTGTGATTGCGAAAGGATACTATGTTTGGCGTTCTCGAGGGTGGGAGGCCCTTTTTCTGCTATCCAGAAACTTTATATCCTTCGCTACCCCTTTTGAGCCTGTGTTATTTTCTTTGACCACCCTCTTTTGGAATCAAGTTTAGAGTAAGGAGTCAAAAAAAAAGAAAAAAAAAGTCCATGTCCCAAGAGCACAAACTCGGGCAATTCTTAGAAAGTTCAAGTGAAAGAAATGAAGAAGAAAAGACAGTTCAATTCTTAGGTCAAACATATGAACTACGTTAGACCTGATTCCTTAAAAAAAGGATACGTAGGCAGCCTCACGGTTCGGTCCAACCAAATAAGAATTCAAGAAAAAATTCCAAAAAAAAAATCCCTAGTATCTGAAACTGGGGCAAAATATTTTATTTCACTTTTGAAAGAGTCGATTCCAAAAGCTGTAAGTCTACAACCCCTCACTTTGAGTCAACTTTGAGCCGTCATGCCGACCCTTTCTTCCTACCCATATCCAAAAAACTTCCAAATAAAGACCTCCTGATCAACCTTCAAGAATGCCAGGAAAAGCAGGCAATGAGCAACGGTTGTCACGCGACATAGAGCACTGTCAAGTTGCTCACAAAAAAAGAAGGGGAAAGAAAAAGAAAAAGCAAAAGAAAAGGAAAATAAAAGAAAAATTGAGAGAGTCTTGCTAGTGAAAACCCTCACGGGCACTGTAAGACGACGGTAAGCAGAGATGAATAAATGAGAGAGACTTGTTGGTGAAGACCCCTCGGGGCACTACTTGTCGAAAGTCAGTCGTGAAGCTGATTAAGAATGGAAAAATGGAAGATTGGATTAGTTTGATAGATCAGGCCGTTGAGTCCAAAATGCATGTCATGACCATTAATGCTAGTTATTGGAAAAAAAAACTCCTCTTTCTGTCCTTCCCGACAGGGGCATTTCTTGTTAATACTTGTTTCTTTGCATCATTGTGTCCTTCACTCTGAGTCAGTCCTGTCAAAACAAGAAAGAAAAGATTTTAAAATCTGCTACCAGCTTTTCAGTTGCACAAAGTAAATTTGGCCAGCACACTCAGTTGTTACAGTCAACATGCCTTAAGGATTCATGCAAAAGCTTCCCCCAAGACTCTTGTCAGCCTACTTGGCGCAAGCAAAAATAACTTGTGATTCTCTCTGACAGACAAATTGCTCAAAAAGGAGGAAGTCATTTAAGATATCAAAAAAGGTAACCTAAGCGAAGATCTCCAGTAGGAATAAGGCTGTTTGAGCTGCAAATAGAAATGGTAATGGGTGTGAAACAATCAGGGTTGATGCAGAGTAAAAGTCTCTTGAAACCGGCTCAAGTTGATTGAGCAAAAGCCAAGCTGCTCAAGATTCAAGGCCACAAACCGACCACCATCTTCAAAACTGACAAATTTTTCTTTATGTGAAATAGGAACAAAGCAATGCAAGGAAAGTGGTTCAAAAAAAAGAGAGAAAAAAGTAAAAAAAGACAAACAAAAAAAAAAAGAAAAAGAAAAGAAAGAAGAGCCGACAAAGGGAAGTTTCTCAAATCTTTGCCTTTATTTGTCTTGCTATTGTGCACAAAATCTTGCCATTGATCTTCACATTTTTCCTCCTAGGATAAAAAGTCCTAGTCTGATGGATTTTCCTCCCAATATAAATCTTAGTCTGATGAATTTTTCTCCTAAGATAACAAAAAAAAAAAATAGACCTGGTCTGATGAACTTTCTCCTAGGATCAAAATCTTAGTCTGATGAATTTTTCTCCTAAGATAGAAAACCTAGTCTGATGAACTTTCTCCTAGGATATAAAT
>NW_017671036.1:88947-90838 GCF_001879085.1 Nicotiana attenuata
TAATTTTGATAATTATCATTTAGGTTTAATTAGTGTTTTTAGGTCAATTAGGTTCTAGGAATTAATTTAAGTTTGTTTTTAATCTTAAATTTTTGAAGAGAAAAAAAAAAGAGAAAAGAAAAGAGTGTTGAAGGAAAAGAATTAATGGGAAATGAAGAAAATGGATTTGGGCCAAATTAATTAAATCATCTCCAAGCCCAAACCCCTGCACCCCTGAAACCCGTCCAAACTGCCCCAATACCCGGCCCAAAACCACCCTGCCCGGTCCACCTTCTCCCCTCACCATCCAAACGACCTCGTTTCGTTTAAGGGCGATCAGGACCGTCGAGGATCTTTGATCCAACGGTCCTGAAGTGGGTTCTAATAAATATATATATGTCTTAACAACACCCCACCCCCCATCCACTCGTCTCCTTCACAACCCCTCTCCTCAGAACCCTAGAGACCGCCGCCCTAAATTCCCACCACCACCCGCCGGCGGCGCCACCTCCTTTCGCCGTCAAAATTACACCCTAGAGTCACCTGTGTCTCCTCATCCCAAATCCCCAAATCGTTTCCTTCAAATCATCTTCAAGGCCGTCGAATTTCAGATCAAAGGTCTGGCTCCCCAACTTTAATCTCCTCAAAATTGGTCCAAAACTTCCCCAAGACGTCCCTGTACTTTCCACTCCATGAATACCTCATTGTCTCGCTTAAGAAGCCCTAGCAAGATTCCAGATTCATAAATCGAAGTGGGGGTTTTCCCCGTTTTGGCCAAGTTCGAGCCCTTTAGACTTTCAGAAGTCCTTTCCTCCAAAGTGATCCGGTCAAAGCCATGCAAGAGCAGATCCTTTGAGGGAAAAGACCTTTGTTGGTCGTTTGAAGCATAATTAGAAGAACGTTTGGCCCGCTTTCAGCAAGGTATACTCATTCCTTTTCACTTTTTCTTNAATATACTTGGAATTACGGGGTGATCTACCCACCAAATTGAATACCTATGAGTCTAGTTTCCAACGCATTAAACCTTTTATCAATACGACATTGGAGTAGAGAGATATTTGCGTTTTCGCGAGACTGCGCCAAGCACCTCTCTATGGGACCCACTTAGGCGGTTTAAGACATTTGGATCTATATAGGACGCCTCCAACCCGTTTTAAGTCATTCATTTTCACTATTTTTCAGACCATAGAACCCTAGGAACACCCTCTCAAGGTTCTCTCAAGATTCAAGACCCAAACAAAGGGCAAACAACACAAATCAAGTGTCGGGAATCCCGTGGCGCTAGTAAGTCTCTTGTTCTTCTTGTTGTTGCTCATTTTTGTGTTGTTCCAGCTCGTGTGGGAGGTTGTTTTAAAGGGTTTATGTTCTGTAAATACTCCCTCAAGTTCTTAATATCAACCCTAGGTGATTTCAAGCCTTCTAAAGTGATTCTAGTGCCAAAAAGAAACACTAATTGATTGCTAGTTTCGCTTCCTTGTTGTTGTGGCAGAATTGGAGGGATATTTCGTGGAGAATTAAGGTCAAATTGGAGTTGTTCTTTCTGTATAAAGGTAAGGAACCTCTTAATCTATAAGTATTTAAGATTATCCAAGTTACGGCTAAGTCATTGAAGCTAGAACTTGTGAAATATATATCGAAAGGCTTGGTAGTAATGTTATCGGTTGGTGGACTGTTTTGGGATGCTCAATATGATTATTATTGATGTTGTTTGGGCTGTTTGGTGATTGTTTGGAATTGTGTGAAGTCATATATATAGGGGAGGTGCTGTCCGTTTCATCGTAAAATAGGTTGTGGTCGATACATAATAGTTATGACGCTTGAATGGTAACTATAGTACCGTTTCTCTTATTGTAGACTAAGGAGTCGTGAAAATTGCATAGCTTGAGATTGGGGCAGTATATACAAGGTATGT
>NW_017671036.1:94722-162222 GCF_001879085.1 Nicotiana attenuata
GACTATCTTGTACTGAGAATACCTGTGGAAGGAGAATACGAACCCCTGAAAATGTATTTCCCGATGAAGAGGTGCTATTCATAAGAGAAGATATTTCTGAGTCCTACAACGGTTGGAGAATGTTCTTTGACGGAGCGGCAAATTTCAAGGGAGTCGGCATTGGAGTCGTCTTGGTATCGGAAACTGGCCAACATTATCCGGTATCTGCTAAACTCAGATTTCCCTGCACCAACAACATGTCAGAGTATGAAGCCTGCATACTAGGGCTCAACATGGCCATCGACATGAATATTCAGGAGTTGCTGGTAATCGGTGATTCAGATTTGCTTGTGCACCAGGTACAAGGAGAATGGGCCACCAAGAATTCCAAGATATTGCCATATCTGCACCATGTGCAGGAATTGGGAAAGAGGTTCACGAAGATAGAGTTTCGGCATGTTCCCAGGATTCAGAACGAGTTTGCTGATGCATTGGCCACTCTGTCATCCATGATACAGCATTCCGACAAGAACTTCATCGATCCTATCCCAGTAAGGATCCATAGCCAGCCGGCGTATTGTGCCCATATTTAAGAAGAAACAGATGGGAAGCCTTAGTTTCACGATATCAAATTATATTTGGCAAAAGGAGAATATTCGGAGCATGCAAATCATACTCAGAATCGTACGCTTCATAGGTTGTCCAATAATTTCTTCCACAGCGAAGGAACCTTGTATAGAAGAACTCCTGATCTGGGATTTCTAAGGTGTGTCGACGCAAAAGAAGCTTTTAAGCTACTTGAGGAGATACTTGCTAGGACCTGTGGCCCGCATATGAACGGCTTTGTCTTGGCCAAGAAGATACTTAGGGCTGGTTATTTCTGGATGACCATGGAGACAGATTGCGTCCGCTATGTCCGAAAATTCTACCAATGTCAAGTACATGCCGATATGATAAAAGTGCCGCCAAATGAGCTCAATGCAACAAGCTCACCTTGGCCATTAGCCGCTTGGGGAATGGATGTCATTGGTCCAATCTAGCCCACCGCCTCAAATGGGCATCGGTTCATCTTGGTAGCTATTGATTACTTCACCAAATGGGTTGAAGCAGCATCTTACAAGGCAGTAACTAAGAAGGTCGTAGCAGATTTTGTCCGCGACCGGATTGTTTGCCGGTTTGGAGTTCCAGAATCAATCATCACTGACAATGCCTCCAATCTCAACAGTGATCTGATAAAGACCATGTGTGACACTTTCAAAATCAAGCACAAGAATCCCACAGCCTATAGACCTCAGATGAATGGAGCTGTAGAAGACGCTAACAAGAATATCAAGAAGATACTAAGAAAGATGGTAGAGAATCACAAACAATGGCACGAGAAGCTGCCATTCACTTTATTGGGATACCATAGTCCGCACATCAACCGGGGCAACTCCCTACTTACTGGTTTATGTTAGTGAAGCTGTTATTCCTGCTGAAGTGGAGATTCCTTCTTTGAAAATCATACAAGTAGCTGAGCTCAGCGACGCAGAATGGATAAGGAGCCGTTATGAGCACCTAGCCCTGATAGACGTAAAAAGAATGAAAGCAGTGTGTCATGGGCAACTCTATCAGAACAGAATGTTCAGAGCCTTCAACAAAAGAGTTAAGCAGAGACACTTCACACCGGGGCAGCTGGTGTTGAAGAAGATCTTTCCGCATCAGGATGAAGCCAAAGGAAAATTCTCTCCCAACTGGCAAGGCCCTTACATGGTTCGCAGAGTATTGGCAGGAGGAGCCCTCATACTTGAAAAAATAGACGGAGAAGTCTTGCCAAAACCGATCAACTCAGATGCAGTCAAACGATACTATGTGTAACTATTTATGTTTTCACAAAATAATGCAAATTGAACTACGCTCGACCTGATTCCCGTTTAAGAGGGGATACGTAGGCAGCAAAGTGGCTTCGGTCACAATTCAGTAAAAATCCTATTTTTCCCCACAATCAGAAACTGGGGCAGAATTTTGAGGACCCTCAAAATTCTGAAGCAATTTCAGCTGATCGCAGCAGTCATACGTGTCCATCTAACTGGGGCAGAATTTTGAGGAGGACCCTCAAAATTCTATAGCATGAGAGATTGCGATGTCTCGGATCGTGTCACAGTCACTGGTTCATCTAACCAATTTCTAAAATAATATATTTTATTACGTCTTTGAAAACTATGCATGCTTGCTTGTAAAATGACTCTGTTTAGCCAACGTTACCCCCAATGATTTGAACAGGACCTTTGGACCAAGCAAAGCAAGCCAAGCAAGCCGACAGAGGCACGAACCGACCTCCCCCTTTACAGAACAAATGATTTTTCTTTGGATGCAGGAGTGAAGAATATACATGCCTCCAAGTCACGATCTTCATAACAACTGTGATACTGAAATCTATTACCAGCTAAGAAAACTCTGCTATCACCTGCTATTTATTCTATTTTTGCATGGGACTAAGCCTTGTCCCAAACCGTGCATGAGGCTATGCCCTGCCTCCATACCTGCATAAGGCTAAGGTCTGCCTTCCATTTGCATGGGACTAAGCCCTGTTCCGAATCTTGCATGAGACTAAGCTCTGTCTCCATCTGCATGAGGCTAAGCCCTGCCTCCATTTGCATAAGGCTAAGCACTGCCTTCCATTTTCATGGGACTAAGCCCTGTCCCGAATCTTGCATGAGGCTAAGCGCTATTTCCATCTGCATTAGGCTAAGCCCTGCCTCCATTTACATAAGGCAAAGCACTGCCTTCCATTTGCATGGGACTAAGCCCTGTCCCGAATCTTGCATGAGACTTAGCTCTGTCTCCATCTTCATGAGGCTAAGCCCTGCCTCCATTTTGCATAAGGCCAAGCACTACCTTCCATTTGTATGGGACTAAGCCGTGTCCCGAATATTGCATAGACTAAGCTCTGTATCCATCTGCGTGAGGCTAAGCCCTGCCTCCATATCTGCATAAGGCTAAGCCCTGCCTCCATATCTGAATAAGGCTAAACTCTACCTTCCATTTGCATGGGACTAAGCCCTGTCCCGAATCCTGCATGAGGCTAAGCCCTGCCTCCATATCTGCATAAGGCTAAGCTCTGCCTTGCATCTGCATGGGACTAAGCCCTATCCCGTATATTGCATGAGGCTAAGCTCTGCCTCCTATTTGCATAAGGCCAATCATCGCCTTTATTTGCCGAGACTAAGCACTATCTCTCCGGCACTATCTATTTGCTCCTCTTTCGGGCTAAGCTCTTCCCTCAACCTCACAAGACTAAGCCTTGTCTTATTGATTTTAGCATTATATTATTGCATCTCATGGGCTGAAATATTGCCAACTTGTCCAAAGGCGTCATTGTCTAAAGGCATCATCCTCATAACCGGAAGACACCATGCCATGGCCTGAGGATCTCTCAAATTTTTATATCATTATTCAAAGGCGTCATGGTTTGGAGGCACCATTTTCATGGCCCGAGAACATCATTTCATGGCCTGTGAATCCCCCACTGAACAATTCATGGCCCAGGACATCATGGTCTAAGGACGTCATCCTCAACCGTCCAAAGACAATCTTTCATGGTCTTAAGGCAATATGCATCATCTATATACTCGCATGCACTGTGTTTTAAGTTTTGCAGCTCGCCTTCGCTCCGGTTTCCGCTCATACCATTTTCACTTTGCCATTATAACTGATTCCCATCAATTACCCACCTTACTTTGTGATATCCAGCTATCTGCCCTATAATACATCTGTTACACTCCAGACTCACAACTATAACTCCGTCCGACATTAACCTTCGCAAAAGAACATTTGCTGAAATTGGCTATCATTCCTATAACAACTCCATCGGCTTCATTCACCGGTGGGTCCAGAACTACACATGGACTGATTCCTGTAAAACCAGGGATATGTAGGTAACTCAAAGACCAGAGCTCGGCCTCTAATTTTTCAAAACACCCACTCCGTCAAAATCGGTCATCATTTCTTTACCCGAACACTCTTTCATCCTTCCCGGGTAAAGAGGGACAGCTGTTGATACCGAATTTTTCCCTCATATATTTTTAAAATGTGCATGCATACTTTCAAAATATTGTGCATACAATTACAAACATGCACAAGTGTTTTACAATTTTTTCTACAAATTTTTAAAGGGCCTAAATTCATTTATTTCTGCATTTTTAATTATATAAATGTTCAAAACTATCCCTCATATTATTTTATGATGATTTAATCATCTAAATTCATCATTTATGTTCATATGAGTGTTCAAATATTTTAATTGTATTTTTATAATTACATTTGCATATTTAAGACTATAATTGCATATTTTGCAAAAATAGCCCCTACATATGCATAACTACATTATCTATACAAAAAATGACTTTTCATATTTTTATGATATTGAATAATTATTTTATATCACCTTCAAGCTTGAAAATCATTTTTTATCATTTAATTAGCTATTTTTAAAATTATTTTATTTAGTAAAATGGGTGTTTAAATAATAGCCCCTAATTCACACCCAAAATCGGATCCCCCCCCCCCCAATCCAATTTATTTAACCCAAGCCCAATTCAAATCAGAAACAACCCAATTAAACCTAACTCAACCCTGACCTCCTTCTAATCCTGGCCGTTAATCTCTAAGATCAACGGCCCTTATTCAATCTTACCATATTAATCCCAAACGACCCCCTAACCCCCTTCACTCTCTCATTTATGCCACCTTCGTTCCCTAACCTCTCCAACCCTCTCTCAACTCACCCCTAACCCTAATCGCTGTCACCGGCGGAGACCTCCTTTCCATGGTGTTTCTGTACATTCTCCGACCACCACCGGTTTCCTATACCCTCTGGCTGTTGGATTTCATGAGTCCTTGAGAGGATCTCATGGAAATCCAACCTGTTCCGATTTGAAAGCTGTTTACCGGTCTTTCTCAGACCACTTCCGTTTGTGAGTATGGATTTCCTCTTGTTTCTAGTACGAATCTATGGGTTTTCGACCGATTCTCTTCATCTCTACTATTTTCTGAAAACCCTAGATTCACTACTGTTTGAATCTTTTCAGATCTTTATAGATCTAAATTAATTCGAGTATTATTGGGTATTTTCCTTTAAATCTCTTGGTTTAATTAATTGTTTCGACTTCGTCTACTCTTTCTGAAATTAGAGTTCGTCCCGAGGTTTCTTCAAAAGGTTTTCTTTACTTTCAAATGTTAAACTAATGGTTTCTCTACATGTTTGATTAATTTTCGTGTATATGTTTAAACCCTAGATGCTCCTGTTCGCGACACTGATTTCTTAATTTTTTTTTTGTTATTGTGTTTGTTTCTGTGAACCAGTTGTATCGACTGGTTCTATTTTAGTTTTGAACATTTTTTCTGTTAAAACCAGTATTCTTTGGATTTCATTTTACTTAATTGATTCCTATTAAGGATTTGAACCAGTTCTTCCCGTTAAAATCAGTACTTCTTCGTGATTTACCTATTTTCCTTATTTGTGATTAATTAGTACTGCTTGCCTTAATTAGACTATTAGTCTGATTTAGGTATTTAATTGACTCCTATATGGTATATGATTGATTTGTTTACCTTATTTGAATCCCAATCTGAATTGTTAAGGGATTCCCCCTAATTTAAGGGGGTCCTTTCCGGAATCTTCTATGGAAATTGATCAAGTTAAGTCCCCAATTAACTGATTGATTTATTTGATTATCCTATTTTATGAACTCTGATTTATTTTTTACCTTATTTGTCCTACCTTAATAAGTGCTATATAAACTCTCATTCTGACTTCTTTAAACACGAACGAATAGTAGTTCAAAACACACACACACACAAAAGCTTTCTCTCATCTCTCTCTCTGCTACTTGTGTTCATTGCTTGTCTAGCCGGCTGAAAGCCAGGGCTAGGCTGTTGAATCCTGTCTACTTTACCTTCTGTTTCTGCTCCCTTAACTGGTATGCTCTCACTATTGCCATTCAATTAAACCTATGTGTTTTCTTACAATCAGTGCCTTTCTTCTGAACTTGTATGTTCTCCCTATTCAGCATGTCTACTGCTATTTAATTCAACCACGTGCCCTGTTATCAGCATGCTTGCTTATCTCATTAGATCTTATGTCTCATGATTATGAGCATGTTCACTAGAATCTATGCTTACTACTGTTCAATTTGACTTGTGTGTTTTCTTATAATTAGCATGCCTTTCTTTTGCATAAGCAAACCTATGTGTTCACTACAATAAGCATGTTTACTTCTGTTCAACCTATATGTTACTGCAATAGCATGTATACTTCTGTTTGATTGAACCTATGTGCCTTGTTTTCAACCTGTTTTCTCCTGCTTAGCCAGACCTATGTGCTTCTACTTTTAGCAAGTCTGTATGCTTGCTCATGTCTAAACTGGACCTATGTCTACTTCTCCACTAGCATGCTCTTAAAATATTCACCTCCCACAATATGGCTCCCCTGCCCATTATTCCTCTGTATGTGACTGTATGCTCACCTAGTGACAGTTAATAAACTAATTTGAAACTCTAAGTTACCCTGCTTCTGTATACTATTTGACTGTTAGGACCTTTGTTTGTGATTGAATGACCCTGTTTGCCCCTTACTTCCTGAGAACCCAAAACTATTTTCTTTTAAACTCCTATTCTTATAACACCTAGGGTCTTGCCCTTCTAGTGTGAGCATTGTTTAGGAGTCCATGAGACGCCTCTGAAATTTGACACACTGAAGTTGGCTTTCCAAACTTGCTCACAAAGGGTTACTTTGAAAGTTTTCTAGTGTGAACACTGCTCGGGGTCCCTGAGGCCCTTGGGAACTTTGACACACCAGGACACCATTGGATGCACTATGAGGTTATGGCATTTTGGACTGTTTGAAGGCCTGGAATTCCCAGGTTCACTTTGGGCCTCTATTCAGGCTCCCTATAGCATAATTTGTTCCTTTTGTAATTCATATGGTTTGTAATAATATTTCTTGTAAACAGATATTGGGGAAATTAGTAAAAAGGGAGGGATTCTTATATAATTTTTTTTTTGGGGGAAATTGGGTAGAAATCATGTCCTTAGGTTTATTATAACTATTTGCTTGCATTAGAGAGCATGTTCTTAGGATTACTTACTTGCACTAGATACCATGCCTATAGGTTATTGCAACGTCTGTTATTTGGATGCTATGCTTATAGGTTACCACAATGTTTGTTCATTTAGATACCATACCTATAGGGTTTAAAAATCAATCCAGCATACTAGATACCATACCTGTAAGTTTGTTGTGATACCATGTCTATGAATCAGTCCTGCATTCTAGATACCATGCCTATAGGGTTAAAAAATCAATCTTGCATTTCAGACATCATGCCTGTAAGTTTGAAATCAGTCTGTACTAACAAGGTTTAAATCAGTTTTCTGCATAGCATTTAGATGCCATGCCTATAGGATTTTTAAAACCAATTTCTGCATTTAGCTACCAGTACCTATAAGTCTAAAATCAATCATTACACCTAAACACCAAGCCAATAGGATCCAAAATACCTGCTTAAAATTGTTACTTCGCTCCTGATTAATGATTAGATACCATGTTTATAGGACATCATGGTCACACGCCTAGGCAAGACTGTAGGGCGACTAGAATCCTGCAAACAGTAAAACTATGCTTTTTGTTATTTGTGAACTGCCCAGATTCAACAGATCTTAAAAATCAGTAGGCAAACTGATTAGGTCTCTATCACCGTGCTTTAACACGATGCTGTATACATTCTATTTGCTCACCTAGATATCCTTCTCTAGGACCTTTGGAAATGTCTGGAATCTTGCTGTTTGAGACGTGCTGTTGTTTGCTTATTTGTGGAGGTAAACGTGAGCCCCCTTAATTGTTCTTTACTCAGTCCTAATTATTTTGATTGTCGCCTAGATTTTCTCCTTTAAGTACCTTAGGAAAGTCTAGAACTGCCTAAATTAGAGGTCCTAAATACCTCCAAGGCCACAAGGAAGGGACGGGTAATGCACGCATAGAGTTCGTTCAATTAAAAGCGCTTATATAACCACTAAGGGGAGGGTAATTGGGTAGTAAGAGGATATGATGACCTGTGCGCTAATGCCACGTGTAACCCCTCTAGTTGAGGAAGGTTTACCGGGTATTGTACAGATGTGATCATGTAGGCTAACAAACCTAGGACCCCTTTTAACCCTTTGTTTAAATGTAATACCAATTTGTCTAAATTACTTTATCTGTTTATAAGACTAATTCACATAATTTGAGTTCAGCCAGGACCCACAGTTGTGGACCGCGAGGGGTGCCTAACACCTTCCCCTCAAGGTTATTTCGAGCCCTTACCCAATCTCTGATAATGCAAATCGGTTTATGAGTTATTTGCTTTAGGTGCCCTAACGTACCTTAATCCGTTAGGTGGAGACTCTTCACATCCAAATACCCAATTCCCGAAAGGTTTGTTCTCAATGAATGTCGAAACCCGGACTCCGCTAGGAAAAAGGGGGCGCGATACTATTCGCCTCAGAGTTCTGTAGTAGTGATAGGATGGATATCTGAGCAGGGGTTTTGTTCAGATGATCAACCACAGAATACTCTCTTGCTTGCTCCTTTCTCCAAAGATCATCCGGTCCAGTTTCAATTATAGGCTGCTTAGGAGCGGCTTCTTTACTTGTTTCTCCCAAATGCTCGGGTGTGTAAACCCTACTGGTCCTGGTCATGCCTTGTGCAGCACCTGTTTCTTCCATTTTCCCTTTTCCTTTCCTTTTCTCCTATGCAGTATAGTCCCATGGTATAGCATTGGAACTAAAGGACGGTATAGGTGCTACCATCACGGTAAAGGACGCGGTCACTTCCACCTCAAATGGAGTTGGTGTGGCTGAGGGTGTTGTTACTTCAACCTCAAACAAAGTTGGTGTGTCTACTTCGACCTTAATCGGTGACTGAATCTGCACTATAATGGGTGTGAGAGTGACTGGAGGTATCTTAGGTTCACCCCCTTCACGAATGAGCCCGATCGGTCCTTCCGGATCCCATTCTTCATCATATTCTATCACATTGACCCCTTCGCCTCTATGATCCGGGAGGGGGTTATTGCGGATAATTGGTGCAGCCTCTTTTGCTTGTATAACTTTGGTGTCATCAACTTTTAGATTTTATCCTTCAAAGTGCGACATTCATCAATAGTATGTCCCTTCATACCCGAGTCATAGGCACATGTCTTGTTCAGATTAACCTACTGGGAAGTGTTTTCCACAGTAACAGCGGGAATGGGTGTCACGACCCAAACCGATGGGTCGCGACGGGCACCTAGTACCTTACTCAACCGAGTACCAACGTAACGTATCTTTGTTATTGCATCATCATATACATGTGAAATAGGGGCCTAATAGGCCAACATAATCATTTATAAACTCAAACATAGTCCGACAAGGCCGTACAATCTTTCACGTACACGACATATGTCTACAAGCCCCTAAGAGTACATAAATGTCATAAAGGTCGGGACAGAGTCCCGCCATGCCAAACAATACACGTCTAAATCATACTAACCAAACAAGCAACTCCAAGCAAATGGAGCGCACCAACATCTTTCGCTGAGCTGATAGCCTAACTGGAGGGCTCTCGACCTGTCTATCAGAACATGCGGGCATGAAACGCAGCATCCCCAGGCAAAAGGGACGTCAGTACGAAATAATGTACCGAGCATGTAAGGCAATATACTGAAACTGAAACTGAACTGATAATATAATAACTGCAAGTAGCTGGAAGTCAAAGATAATCTGAAGATATGCTTACCTGCTGATACTGACTCAGCTCGCTCAATATAGTAAGTAAAATAGCTATCCGGCCCTATAAGGCTCGGTATACATATGTAACTGCTATGCCGTAGTAGGCTCGCTCATAGATGATCGGCCATACTATGCTTTGTATCTCGACCAACTGGGCTCGCTCATATGCGCTCGGCCACAGTAGGCTCGGTATATAACTTACCATCTGATCAGAGGTTGCCCAATAGGGGCCTGCCCATCGATTATAGCTCGATGGTAATGAAAATACTGTAATACCATATATATAAAATTTCTGCTCTCATGACTGGAAAAAGAAATTACTCAAATGAATATGAAGTCCCGATAAAAGAATATTGTAACTTGCGAGACTAGCAAAATATACGTAAATCCCGGGATATGAATATTTCTTTATGCCTCATTATCAAACTCGTGTAATTACGAGATCATGCCAAAATGAAAGAAGGGCTTAGCCTTAACATACCTGAAGTAGGTAAAACTCCATATAATATTCCGTTGGAAACCTTCGTGGATTGAACCTAGAATCCAAAAATCGGATTAAGCTTCTGCGCAATTTGTTCCTGCTTCTTTAAAGCTTATAAAATTTTGGCCTAGGATGCGTTGAAAAGTTGGAACACAATCTTTCTGAATGAAGCTTGTTTTAAAATTGAAATTTGCTTCTGCTTCAAATGCTTTCTTGTTTGATCAGAGACAATACATTTTTGGACTTTTAACGGGAAGCTTATACCATTCTTACATGTAAGACTTAGTAGCCAAGTCTTGTTTGATAAGACTTTGCTGAAATCCGTATAAGTAGCCACATGGCTTGAATGACTAAGAGTCATTCTTAGCCATTGTGGCTTTGTGCCACGTGACTTTGGGTTACTTAATAGTTAACCGGGTAATGTCCTGCTACCCGGTAATTAATTAATTACCCGCATAGTTTAAAAATTATCACAAATTACTTAAAATTCTATTTTGTTTTTAAAATACTTTATATATACTTTATATATTATGCCACCGTGGTCATATGGTACCTTGCATGGTACTAGTTCATAATTATCGGATATTATCGCTCAACCCGTATTTTATTCCAAATTGACCACTTTCAACGAAACTTATTTTCTTTAATCCGTGTATTCCCTTATTCTTCATAACATTTATTTATCGCTTGCTATAAATAGCGTAAGTACGTTAACGTCAAGATGATCTCATCCCCGAGTCTACATCGGTTAACTGAAAACGAAATTTTAACGTACAATACTTCAGGGTGCAACACTGTCGTAACTTAATACTGCAAAGGGTAACATCACCGTAATATCTTACTGCAGAGGGTAACATCATCGTAATATATTACTACAGAGCATAACATTGACGTAATACTACGGGGCGTAACATTATTCTCCCCTTTGGAACATTCGTCCTCGAATGTTGGCTGATGCACTTACCATTTTCATAACTTCTATCTTCCAAATACTTTAGAACTTCCCTTGCCATCTAGGCGACTATTCTGTGAATGAGTCCAAAGTCCAGGCTATTCCCCCCTTAGGCCTCCTTCTCACACCACAACTTGTAGTCGGAATCCTTCCAATCTCGTAACTGTTGCTACCTTTCATCATGCAGCCTGTACAATTTTGACCTTGTAAGTGTGCCCAATCTCTAGGCTTCATATGTAGAGCTTTATAAGATGTCCCTTTGGGTATATATGAGTATACTGAAGTTCTTCGCTTGGTACTTTTTTGAATTCACGAATACTGCTATATCTAATCGCATAGGTCCGTTTAGCCATCCGTATGAATTTATTCCCAAAACTCTTACTTTAATTTATCGTTGCTGAGGTCTGCTACCAAATCCCAGCTTACTCTCGTTGCTTATTCCATATGTATAAATTTATATCCTTTAATGCTCCCTCATCACTGCTTATCTTTAGAATGATAGTCTAATCTCATCTCATACTTTGTGACTTTTGTCCGTCTGTTGTTGACTCACCTCAATATTGATCTACGATGTACCACTGATAACTCGAAACTCCTTACGTAATACTTTTGCCCCTAGGGCTTATGTCACATCAAGGAATATTCGGGGTGATTCCCATAATCGTATTTCATAGTGTCTCAATGTGATTCACCTTATGGGGGTATCTTAATTTCATGCCGCCAGCGAAATCTTTTCTCCTTCTCTTCTCTCTCTTTTTTTTTCAAATCATTATTCAAACGAAGGCCCAAACGTCATTCTTTATCTGTCACAATTATACCCTCCTTTTTTTACCAGGTCAGTATTTCATTCCTTCCAAATGCTATTAATCTTAGACTCCTTTGAGTTCATTAAGGCTATAGTGAACTTTGTATAACATAGAGAAATTGTCTGCTCTTCTTGTTTTCATGGGCTTAATCCTAAAGACTTATCCATTCTCGTCACCTTTTCACTTGCCTTTCCTCATCCTTACTCATATTTCCTTAAAACTTTGTTGCTCTACCATACTTTAGCTTGCGACCTATACATATCAATTTATACTACTCGCAACTTTACTTCAACTTGCTTGCACCATAGATTTCCTTATGTTATTCTGGAATGTCAAGCGAGACATCACATCGTCTCCAACTTTTCTCTATTCTCTTAACTAGATCTCTCAGTACTTAGAAACCATAGGCTGGAAGACATGCCACCGACGATGCCGATATCATTCCCGGTTATTGGATCCCCGTGCTTATAGCCTACTATCCGAAGTATGGACTATTCACGATCTTCTGACTTTGAGTATCTCGTACGTTGTTCACCTTTACCTTACTTACCTTAAAATCTCGCATCGTATCTTCTATCTCTTTCCTGGCCTCCCTTCTACCTAGGTGTAATTCACGTCCATAACTTGAAGCTCTATTATAATACTCGCACCTCTAGTACATACACAATCAGGTGGGAGCTTCGTACTGACTTCTTATGAGGCTGGTACTTCTTCTAACTGGCTTTCTTGTAGAGCCATTCTAGATTATGGTTGTTATGCTATCTCTTTTGCACCTTAATATTAAGAGTGATTCTGCTATGTTCTCAATTACTATATCCATAATTTTTTGGGTTCAATAATCAAACTCCTGATTTACTTAGTTGATGTAACTCTTTAGCTTCCTCTTCCTTCTGATCAGCCTTTACGTAGGCTTAAGATATCTTCCGATCTGTGGCTCATGGTATCATTTATTACCTTGGCCCTTCATGGGCGTTATGGAATATCCATGATACAATCTTCTAACAATTTAATCCTTTGTCTATGCCCTGGGCTCAATTCTTTATTCTAACTTATACCAGAGTCTTCTATGGCTGTATGATTGTTAACAAATATGCTGCCTGGATAATGCTCCAAAATCTTGAGTATATCCATAACGTACTAACTCTGGATCATTGATCGAATAATTCTTTCGTTCCATCTTAGCTTTCTTTCAACGTAGGCTATTATTTTTACTGGTCTTTTTGCCCCCTTGTTACGTCCATACTTAGCTTATCTTAGTGCCCACACTTGCCAGAGTTTTCATACAACTCATATGATCTCGAATATTACTTTTAGTTTTTACTTCTCGTTCATTAGCCACGGTAGGTGCCATTTTCCTTTGGAATGCTTACAATGTTGTTGCGAGATTATTGTTACCCGACCATTTCCTCTTTAGGTCGTTGTGCTTAGATTGAAGCCTTCTTTCTTATCTCCTAGGCTAGTCTTTCATTGTAGTACTTAGGGAGAACCCTTGACTCTCGTAAAGCTGTGAGCTTATTACGGATCTTTTCGATGTCCTTACTTGCCTATAATCATCCGTAGTTGCTTACTTCCATGACCTTGTGCTTGTATGGTTGCTTCTGAACTGATATTTTGACTGCCTTCCCAGTGGCACTTTCTTTTATCCCCGTAATACTCATACAGGACCTTTAACTACCCCGACTCTTGTTTGAATATATCTCAAGTATTATAATGATATTCTTTGAGGCTGAATTCTCCATGTTGGGTTCTAATATGTTTATCTTACACGATCTGATGACTCGTCTGTAACCTCCTGTTTAGCCATAACTGGGATCTTCCTGACCAATTACTAACTACTCGTTGGCCCATTCTCATATCAATATTCATCGGAATCTTTCTTGGGTTATTTTCATTGTCTTAACTTACGTCTCGCACTAGCTACTTATTTATTAATAACAGCTCGGGCAGGAACCTTTACTTCCTCTCCTTGACGTCGTGCTTGCACAATATTCTTGAATCGTAGCGTATCTGTAAGATTTGGATAAGTGCCATCTCATTCCTCTTTCATTTATCGCATTCTTCCTTTACCATTCCATAGTCACTAGAACCACTTAATTCTGACTTAATGTCACATCACTCTATATTCCTCCCTTTAGGGGTGTACTAAGAGCTGAAGCCACGAGGATCTACCTATAGATGTTTTACCTCTTCATCTATAGCATCTTTTCTTAACATCAATAATCCTTACTCGCCTTGCGACAATCCTTCTATACAAGGATGACAAATTCCCTTACTCGTGAGGGTGACACTTAATGTAACTGGTACATACGGTCCCTTAAGCTTAACTTTTCTAACATTGCTTGATTTAGGGAAGCATCTTCCTGAATGACCATTCTCTGAATTTCTCATGAATCTTCTTTTGTTGTCCGTCCTATTATTGCCGGAACGCTATTTGAAATTCTCATGATGCTGACTATTATCAAAGCACTCAGCCCCTAATTCATATTTAGTTTATCTGATTCACCAGTCCATATTAATTCCTATTACTCTGGGTTCTAACTTTTCCTCTTGGTAATCGCGCTAGAGTTGCGAATTTATTTCTCGAAATGAGGATATGACTTTATGGCCTATATTCTTTCATTGTCTCAAGGCCTGTCATCTTTTGTCTTTCCCTTCACTGACTGTAGACTTTGTAATACTGTCATCATTTTGTTGACCTACCGTAATTATCCGTGTATCATATCTTACTCATAATACTTCATTAACTCTCTTTTTATCTCCCGCTAATTATCTATGTCTATTGGCTTACTCTAAAAACTCGAACAAAACATTCTTTTGCTTTTGGCTCCCCTTGCTCCATCCCTTGGCTCTTTCAATTGCCTATCATTCTTTCTTTACTGGGGGCGGGAGCCACACTAAGGTAATATTTATTCCTTCAAGGCTTCCAGTGCTCATATCTAGCTTTAATATTTTAGGGTGCACCATTTAGATGTCTCACGAGGAGATCTACTAGCACACTTGCAATATCCTTTGGAAATGTCAATTAACACAAACAATCCATTCACCATTTTGGTTTACTCTAACCCCAGCCGAATCCTACTGTCATGTCCTTCTCTTAAACCATATCCGTTAGCTCCCATATGACTGAATTAGGTGTGGCCGATTGTACATACATCTATTACTGCTTAAGGTAATTCAAAATGCTTATATCTCCCTTCCTGAATGGTAAATATTGATAATCTTTATTAATTGGATACACTGTACCCTTCTTCACCTTGTTTATTTTACTTGCTGCAACTTGTGTCTAACTTCCGATTCTGTTATTCCTTTATACCGTAAGAGTGGATAAATATTCTTTCCTAAAAGCTTCTTCTCAAGAACCGGGCATCTTTTAGTACACGCATGATCTGCTGAAGACCTCGCATTTACTCATCATAAGGAAGATACAAAATCAAATTCCTCTAATTCAACACTTCCACAACTATATCTCTTATTGATCATCTTTTTGAACGTAGGCATCATCTTATTACGAATAAAATAGAAGTTCGGAATTAGAATTCTTATAAGTGAGCTCTACCACACGATCTATAGTAAGAAGAAAGAGTGACGGTCCTAAATACACTGTAGCCTCCTGCTTATAAGTGTGGTGCACGACACACCCATAAACAAGACTCTACTAGACTCGACTTGTAGACTCCCTAGGACAGAACTGCCCTGATACCACTTTTATCACGACCCAAACCGATGGGTCGCAACGGGCACCTGGTACCTTACTCAACCGAGTACCAACATAACGTATCTTTCTTATTGCATCATCATATACATGTGACATAGGGGCCTAATAGGCCAGCATAATCATTTATAAACTCAAACATAGTCCGACAAGGCCGTACAATCTTTCACATATACGACATATGTCTACAAGCCCCTAAGAGTACATAAATATCATAAAGGTCGGGACAGAGTCCCGCCATACCAAACAATACACGTCTAAATTATAGTAACCAAACAAGTAACTCCGAAGCAAATGGAGCGCACCAACATCTTCCGCTGAGCTGATAGCCTACATGGAGGGCTCTCGACCTGTCTATCAGAACCTGCGGGCATAAAACGCAGCGTCCCCAGGCAAAAGGGACGTCAGTAGGAAATAATGTACCGAGTATGTAAGGCAATATACTGAAGCCGAAACTGAACTGACAATATAATAACTGCAAGTAGCTGGAAGTCAAAGATAATCTGAAGATATGCTTACCTGCTGATACTGACTCGGCTCACTCAATATAGTAAGTAAAATAGTTGTCCGGCCCTATAAGGCTCGGTACATATGTAACTGCTCTGCCGTAGTAGGCTCGCTCATAGGCGCTCAGCCATACTAGGCTCTGTATCTCGACCAACTGGGCTCTCTCATATGCGCTCGGCCACAGTAGGCTCGGTATATAACTTACCATCTGATCAGAGGTTGCCTAATAGGGGCCTACCCATCGATTATAGCTCGATGGTAATAAAAATACTGTAATACCATATATATAAACTTTCTACTCTCATGACTGAAAAAAGGAAATACTCAAATGAATATGAAGTCCCGATAAAAAGAATATTGTAACTTGCGAGACTAGCAAAATATACGTAAATTCCGGGATATGAATATTTCTTTATGCCTCATTATCAAACTCGTGTAATTACGAGATCATGCCAAAATGAATGAAGGGCTTAGCCTTAACATACCTGAAGTAGGTAAAACTCCGTATAATATTCCGTTGGAAACCTTCGTGGATTGAACTTAGAATCCAAAAATCGGATTAAGCTTCTGCGCAATTTGTTCCTGCTTCTTTAAAGCTTATGAACGAAAATTTTGGCCTAGGATGCGTTGAAAAGTTGGAACACAATCTTTCTGAATGAAGCTTGTTTTAAAATTGAAATTTGCTTCTGCTTCAAATGCTTTCTTGTTTGATCAGAGACAATACGTTTTTGGACTTTTAACAAGAAGCTTATACCATGTCTTACATGTAAGACTTAGTAGCCAAGTCTTGTTTGATAAGACTTTGCTGAAATCCTTATAAGTAGCCACATGGCTTGAATGACTAAGAGTCATTCTTAGCCACTGTGGCTTTGTGCCACGTGGCTTTGGGTTACTTAATTAATCTGTCCGCTTATTAGTTAAACGGGTGATGTCCTGCTACTCGGTAATTAATCAATTACCCGCATAATTTAAAAATTACCACACATTACTTAAAATTCTATTTATTTTTAAAATACTTCATATATACTTTATATATTATGCCACCGTGGTCATATGGTACCTTGCATGGTACTAGTTCATAATTATCGGGTATTATCGCTCGTCCCGTATTTTATTTCAAATTGACCACTTTTAACGAAACTCGTTTTCTTTAATCCGTGTATTCCCTTATTCTTCATAAAACTTATTTATCGCTTGCTATACATAGCGTAAGTACGTTAACGTCAAGATGATCTTATCCCCGAGTCTACATCGGTTAACTGAAAACGAAATTTTAACGTACAATACTTCAGGGTGCAACACTGTCGTAACTTAATACTGCAAAGGGTAACATCACCATAATATATTACTGCAGAGGGTAACATCATCGTAATATATTACTACAGAGCATAACATCGACGCAATACTGCAGGGCGTAACAATGGGGGTGACATAACCGGCAGCTTTCAGTCTTTCATACAGCTGATTGATGGGTTTAGCAATAGGAGTGTATTGTCTGGATGGTCTGCGGTCGAAATTTGGTCTGGGTTTCTAGTAGTTTTGGCGGGCTGGTGGTGGTGAGTGGTAATATGGAGGTTGTGTGTTATAAGTGTGGTAGGTGGCGACGGGTTGTTGGTATCTGGAGGTGAAGGCTGATATGTGGGTGGTGGGGTTTGGTATGTAAGAGGAGATTTCGAACCTTGAGCTACCATTACTGCACCAACTTCTTTCTTTTTAGATATACCACCTGACTGCAAGGCCTTGTTTGTAGCTTGGAGTGCCTCAGAGTTTGTCACCATTCAGCTTTTAATTCCCTCTTCTATTCTTTCTCCTTATTTGATGATGTCAGAAAATTTATGGTTTTGAATAACCATCAACCTCTCATATTATTGTGGATCTTGAGTTCTGACGAAGAACTTATTCATCTGTTCTTCTTCCAACGCTGGTCTTACCTTTGCAGCTTCCGACCTCCATCGAGTAGCATACTCGCGAAAAGTTTCTGTTGGCTTCTTCTTATGATTTTGAATGTAGAAGACGTTTGGCGCATTTTCTGTATTGAACCTGAACCTATCAATAAAATCTGACGCCATGCTTACGCAGTTAACCATTTCATTGGGTTTTGACTGATGTGCCAAGACAGGGCATCTCCAGTGAGGCTCCTCATGAACAACTTCATGCGGATTCTTTCGTCTTTACCAATCCCTACGAGCTTGTCACCATATGTTCTCAAATATACCTTTGGATCACCTGTCCCATCGAACATCTCGAACTTAGGAGGTTTGTAACCCTCTGGTAGTTCTACGTCCGGCTGAATACACAAATCTTCATAATTCAGACCTTCGATGCCTTTACCGCCTTCAACACCCTGAATCGACTAGTAAGCTTCTTGAGCTTCTCTGCCATGTTCTTGATGAGCAGGTCCTTCTCGGCAGACTCCGGAATGTATAAGGTCTATTGTGGAGTGTGGGGTAAGGTTTCTACGTATATGGGGTTGCTTTGATGGACTCCAGAAATTTGGGTATAGTGGTGGTCGTTGGTTGAGTTTTGAGGATCAGGGTTAGGTTGTGGTGCATTTTGAGGAGTGTGGTAGGTAGTGGTTCGTGGATACTAGGTTGGCTGATGATGGTGTTATGGAGTTGGTACTGGTGGAGGATTGGGGATTTGAGGAGGTGTGGCATATTGGAGAGGTGCGGGAGGATTTTGTTGGTTTTGTGTGTTCTAGGGAGGTGCTGGATTGATGTTTTGTTGGTTGACATCGGGGATGTTCAGGGTAAGGGAGAGGTTTGCCAAGTTTCGGACCTGCTCAAGTTCCCTTTGTAACTCCAATATCTTCTGTTCCAACCTTAAAACCAAGTCGTTCTGTACTGGAGTGCTTCGACCATCCGAAGTTTCGACATTCTCTTCATGCGTAACATTGTCTTTCCTGATATTGCTTGTATCATCCATTCTGGATTTTCGCTTGCGTTTAGTATCGCTTGGAGGAGGAGGAGGAGGACCTCTAGATCTAGTATGATATGCTGATGATGTCAGTATGCACGAACCAACCTTAGGGGACGGGAATAAACGAATAAAGAAAAGAAGAAAAATAAAAAGGTAAACAAGTCAGTGAGGAGTATTAAAGGGATGTTTGCGGTATTTAAACACATATTGCAGAATATAAAATTCGTGTCCTAGTTTGGGGACCTCATTGTGCCCGAGATAGGCCTAAGCATGATATAGATTTGGAGAAAACCGATGCCAATAACTGTGTCATTTCATTAATACGATAAATGAACCAAATATCTACTAAAACGACAATAATTATAAAGAGTTACTAATGGCATTTGCCTTATTACAACCAAAGCCTAAAACGAGTCTAGAAAGCAAGTAAAACATAATTCCTAATCTATTTGGTCCCAGGGGACCTTCTCCATGCTTGGACTTCTTTGCCTCATCGATCAGATTTCCCAGGTCCCGCATGTCCAACAGAAGATATGCCCTTGCTAGGAGCCCTCCTTCATTGACATCCATGTTTTGACAGCGTGCAACCCTGTTTCTCATCTTCCTTCAAGCTCCATCAACCCCTGCTCCAGATATTCCTACCTTTATGTCGACTTTGTAGTGATTTCTCTCCACTCGTTGATTGCTTCCATATCCGCTTTATGTTGTTCCAAATGCCTGGCTTCAGACTCGAAAACCCTTTTGCGCAACATCCTGTATTTGACTTGTGCTTCAGCAGCGTCATCTACAGCCCTATTATTCAAATTAATCCCTGGCTTGATATCCCCCGCTATATCATCTACTAACCATGACGGATAGAAGTGCACATGGCCGGCATGATACCGATCTGGCTCGATGGTATCTTTCTCCACAATGATCTTTTGATGCTGCATGTGTTGTGCCTCAAACTTTAATGGAATGGTGTTCCTTTGGAAGTCTGCTTTGTATTGAACCATTTTGAAAACTCGTGATATAACCTGTTTTCTCCCAGCTTGCGCCATAACTCTGATAGGAGCATAATGATATATTCCCCTCAATCCAATTAGAACTAGATGAGGAGTATCTCTTGACCTGATGATGAATTCATTGCTAGGGAACCACTCGAACATCCAATGTACCTTGTCATCAGTAAGATTGTTGAAGAAGTGTGCTCAGCTCACAGCGTATTTTGGTTGCACAAACCTATTTGGGATAAAGTTCATTCTCTTCGGATGGTGATAGGCTATGTGGTCATTCCTTGGTCGTCGTGGAAATTCTTGACCGTATTCTCCCCTCTGAAGGAACCATACCTGCAGCAACAGATTACAGCCCCAGAAGTGCCTATACCCCTTCTTGCAACGATCCAAACCCCGGTACATATCAGGCAAAATCATAGGGATAATGGTGTAAGTTTGCCCCTCAGTTCCCTCCATTAAAGCCTTAGTGACCATAGCTAGGCAAGTGTGGATCCTTTCTCCTTGTATTGGAAATACCAGCATCCTCAGAAAATAGAAAATGAACACAAAAACTCGGCGGTGAGTCCAACCCAAAGAAGTGATGGCAAACTCAGCATGGTAAAGGCGGTATGGCTTGCTGTGCCCATAACGCTCATAGAGGAAATCGAACGGTATGTAAGACTTTTCCAGACAGACTAAATCTTCATTTTTCCTGAAACCAATCATTTTCAAGAAACCTCAAGGAGTGCGGTTTTCCGGTACCAACAAACCAGGACTATCCCACGGGGGCCCAGCGAAACCTCCTATTTCGTCCAAAAGGGGAGTCATTTCTATGTCACCAAAACAGAAAACAGCTCTCTTCTCATCCCAGAACATAGTAGCGGCCTCAATTAGTGCGTTGTTTGGCTGCATGTCTAACATAGAGGGTAAATTTTCGAGGACTCTTTTCACATGATTTTTGTCACTTGGCGCGAGGTTTTCCCACCAATCCAGCAGCAAAGGTGGGATGTTCTGAACCATGCCAACCTGGGGACTTCATGCCTCATTTCTGCAAAACAAATAGCATTAGCCCTTTCTCCCTCCAGATTTGGTTATTTACACGTTAATGATCAACATATTAGCATGGTTTCTCCAAATAAGATCGTTATTGCGTCCATTGGGACTATGGGAATCCCGACAGACTTTGGACAAGGCTTGTCTTAGTGAGTTATTACGCGGACAGCATTCTAACTCATACTAGGTTTAGACATGACGCATGCACAGTTGATATTAAAATGGGTTTCTAGAAGAGTCTAGACTGGTACCCTCAAGCGAACAACTTGAGAGGGAAAGGCACGAAACCGTCAACTGCACTGCTGATCGACTAGTTTTATCACAAATAAGCCTTTCCAAACTTAAAAGGTTATTTAGGAAGAGCGCGGACACTCATCAAGTGTCGCTATGGTATTAATATGCACGAGTGGAATATGATGTGGAGCATGCCTTATGTAAAGATAAAACAACACGTTGTAAAATATTATGCATGATAAAAACAGTAAATGCAGTATTTGAATGAAATGTAAAGATATTAAAACAAAGGAAAACAAGAAAGAAGTTAGTTCACGTAACGTGGAAATTGTAATAAAGTAGACAAGGGAGTGAGGGTGGGGAGAGACATGATGTAGCAATTCATAAAAAATGTCTAAAGGAAAGCACATATTATGACCAAATTTCGCAGAGATTCGAATTCCAATAAACAGAAAATGGGGAAAAGGGTGTTACATGTAGCAATAAAAAGGGAAATGGGAGCGGGATATTCATGTAACAACAAAAATAATAAAGACATGTTTATCAGAGAAGACTAATTCATATAGAACAAGTTCGCTTATGGTAAGAGCCTAAAAATCCCCAGCATAGTCGCCATGCTGTCGTGCCCCTTTTTCTCCCAAAATTGGGCTTCGACACGTGACAACTCTTTTAAGGAAGGGAGGGTTAAAAGAGAGAGTTGCCACCTAACGGGTTCGAGGTGCGTTAGGGCACCTATTTTTGCAGATAACTCTGTTTGACTAGTCAACGTCACCAAATATCGGGTAAGGGCTCGAAATTACCTCGAAGAGAAGGTGTTAGGCACTCTTCGAGGTCCACAACTGTGGATCCCGGCCGAACTCAATTATATGAATTAGTCTATGTGATCAGAGCTAAGAAAACAAGGAATTTGGGAAGTTCATTATTAAACCCAAATAATTGATGAAAGACAAGGTGGGGGTCCTAAATTTTTTAGCCTAAAGGATCACCCCGTGCAACATAAATAATACTTCGTAACTCCCTCAAGATGGGGTGTTACTCATATTATTCAGCGGGCACAGACTATCATCTCCTGCTACCCGATTACTATCTTTATGTTGTTACCTAAAGCGCACTAGTTGATTCTAAACCGTGCCCTATGCAACTCGCCCCATGCCTATGGTCCAAGAGGCTTTGGACCTCTATTTAGGTAGTTCTAGACTTCAACTTAGGCTGCTCAAAATGATAAACTATCGTCATAAAAACAGATTGGACTTCATATAAAAGCAGTTAAGGGCTTAAGTTAACCTCCTATGGGCATGATTTCTATAATTAAACTAATTTCAGATCCTATAGGCATGATATTTAAATCGTATGTTAGGCAGTGTATAAGTTAACGGACTCATGTGCGCACATTGAGATGTTAATCATTCAATATCCTATTGGCATGATTTCTAGCATAACACATTTGAACCAAATTAAGAACCTATAGGCAGGATTTCTAGCACATGATAACTGAACATGTTTGAGCATAATGACACCTTTTGAGCGAAATAAAATAACTATAGGTAGGTTTTGTAACACATGATAACTGAACATGTTTGAGCACAGTAAAGCACCTATAGGCAGGATTTCTACCCATTTCAATACAAGTGTACGATAAAATCCCTTCCCCAATTTTATTAATACCCTAGAATGTTATTACAAGAATTATTACAGATCCAGAATTAATGGAGTACATTACAGAAATAAATAACTATAGGGATCCTACATCAGGCCCAAAGATACACCCGGCCAGGCCATGCCTTCATTCACATGGTTTACAATAGCCCAGAAATTACATATTCATGGACATAAGGCAGCCAGGAATTAAGTGGTTCACCCAGTAGGTATAAAACAGAGTTGAACATATAGAACCAGGACCCTAGTGAGTCAGAGTTCCCTAGGCACTTGATTAAAGTTGACCAAGCCTATTAGGCTAGTACAAGCCCGTACCGTGGCATTAAATGGCTGTACCAGCCCTATATCTTTGTAATAAATGCATCTGTATTATGTTGGGATTCCCCCTCATATATAAAGGGGACCCTTGTCATTTTGTAAGAAATATAGAAGAATACATAAAACACAACTCACAACATTGAATACAATAACATTCTCTGCTCTCTAACTTAAATGCATTCTCCCTTGATTCTATTTATTGTGTTCTATTGATTGTTCTTCATTTATTATTCATTATTGATCATAAAGAGCCTTCATCAAAGCTCTCAAAGTTGTTAGTCCTTTATCGATTATCCATAACGTAGCATCGAGCTCGACCTCGAGGCCCCCTATAAGCAGGCTCGAGGCCCCGATTCTCAGCCACTCAGTTTGCTTAAACACACTATCTTCAATCTCTTATTTTATTTTCTAGTCTCTTACTTAGCATTTATTGCTTAACAACTAGCATAAAAATAAATCACGTATTTTTAGAACCACACAATAAATCTAATTGTTATTACCATTTTCACGGTAAACACACATAATGCATAACAAGACAAGTTGCAAGACAGTCTTATAGTAAGAAGGAAAAGAGAGTTCAGATTATGCTAAGTGTAGAAGGCTACCGTCACAAGAAGGGATCATATCAATTAGCATCAGGACTTAACATGCTGAGAACTACTTAGGGCAATTATTGGGAAGTCAAAGCATGATGAAAACAGGATCAAAATAGGTTTCATTACAGCATATTCAGAAACAGACTTGTTATTTATTTAATGAATACACTCATACTGAGTCAACTAATCCATAGCAAAGGGATATGAGAGCATGTTCAAATAACAGCGCTAATAGCAAACTTAAACGTTCAAGAGATGGCTATCAGTGATACACAGGCTAGGCAGAATCAAAAGAAAGCAATCCGCTCAGGTCTAAACATGTCTCATACTACAAAAGTAATGATATTAAGATTAGCAAGGCCTAAAATTGAAATAACAAAATCTTCAGAGGTGAAAATACATGTTAAATCAGAATGAAACTGTAAGGGCCCGTGAAATTTTTACTTAAAAACCCGAAATCTCACAAGCTCGCCGCGGTTCGGACTTGTTGGATTGATTTGTGCATTAAAAAGTTAAGGAAAAATGTTTTTCGAAAGAGCGTGTTTCTGCAGCCCATTACGCGACCGCATAATAGCGATGCGCGCCGCATAACTGCTGCAGAGTGAGGCAGAATGTTAGCTAATTTTGAGGACAACTATGCGGCCAATTATGCGATCGCATAATCGACATGCGGGCCGCATAGTCATCGCATAACCTCCTTGGAATTTTTGCAAAGGGCAGTTCTGTGGTGCATTATACGATCGCAGAGCAGGTATGCGGACCGCATTTTGGTTGCATACTCGGGCAGAATGTTCAAGTCTTGAGAGCCATTTTTGCGGTCCCTTTTGCGGACCGCATATCAGTTATGCGGTCGCATATGCGACCGCAGATTGAGTTGGGGCTCCTATTTTCTAACTTTTAAAACCCGACCCATCTTATTAAAAACAACCTATTAGACCCTTTTGTACTATTTTCTACTACATTTAGAGTGAGAGAAAGAATTCTAGAGGCAGGAAGTGATCCTCACCAAGTCCCCATTCAACCCTAGCCAGAATCTTTGAAGATTATCAAGTAAAGTTTCTAAGCCTTCATCCTAAGAGGTAAGAACTTGTGCCCTAACCTTTGATTTCGAATTCCTATTAAAATAAGTAATTAACAAGTGGGTTCATGGGTATAAGGATTGATTATCTTGCATGCATGTATGATAAAAAGGTAAGGGGAGATTGTGAGCTAAAAATGTAACAAATGGGGTGTAGGATGATAGAATCTCTCACAAAAAGATCTTAAAATCATAATGCACACTTAGTGCTTGATAATGTGCTCAAATGAGCTAGAATCTTGATTATCTCTCTAATTTTTTGTTCAAATTGTAATTCCCATAAAATAGATCGAATTTGCTAAGAGTTCCGGCATTTTGTAAGAATTTAAGGAAAGCTCTATTGAGGTATGTATGGCTAAAAACCCCTCTTCTTAGAAATTGAGCTCCCTTGGTGTTCATGCAAATGTTGTAAGTTCCGAAATTTGATTGATGTAATTCTTGTTATTTCCAAAGAATTGGTGTTGCAAGAATATATGTGAAAGGTGTGCCTCAATGTTTCCAATATGCTATTTTTGGTAATTTAAGGATGTGTGAAGAATGTGAACCGCGTGTTAAAGTGCCTAGATTTCGAGTCAAGTTTAAATTGAGATTGTTATGCCAAATTATGTGAAATCTTCGTTATGCTTACAGCTTGAATTGCTATTGTATGTGCCTATTATCTTAAAATCGCAAGGTTAATGTTGAAAGTGGAAATGATGTGAAATGTGGGGGAAAAGAGTTTGAATTGTGAAATGTGGCCTAGTGCCAAGTATGATGTGATAATTGTGGCCCCAAGTACCGATGAACTGATATATGTGAAATAAAGATTCAAACGAGATGATTGATGAAAAAGGTTAAACGTCTTGGTAAGACGGCCTAGCCGATCGGGCCGTTATCGGACGCCATGTTGCACACATGGTGGTATTGTGCTGATATTGAAACCGGAAAGTGGAAATGAAATTGTGACTAAGGTACATGTCTCAATGAGGCAACCTAGCCGATCGGGTCGTGATCTGACTCCGCGCCAGAAAGCGGTGGTATTGTGAATAATGATGCAACAGTATTAAATGTCCCAACCTAAAGCTATGGAAATTATGTGAAAGCTATGTGATCCCTTTTATTGGTGATGTGGTGATTGTTTAAAGCTTTTGTTGATCTTTATGATTTCTTTATTCTTGTATGATAGTTCTTTCTAATGAGATGGTGTTTAGTTATACATACTAGTACTATTCCACGGTACTAACGTCCCTTTTGCCGGGGGCGCTACATCTTTGAATGGATGTAGGTGGTTCCATAGCAGACAGTGTCGATCGTAGATAGCGATGCATCCTCCTCTCAGCAGTCTTGGTGAGCCCTTTTCCTTCCAGGGGTTATGCAGCGTATCTTTTGTTATAAACTACCCCCTTTTGAGGTATAGCCGGGGCCTTGTTGCCGGCATTATCATAACTGTCTTTTGTATCTTTAGAGGCTCAGTAGACGTTTGTGTGGGTTATGTTCGGGTGTTGGATGGGTCACTGGACTATGTTGTAATGTTTTGTTCTTCTAAACTCTAACTATATGAAATTAGGAGACTTAACTATGGTTTAAGGGTTGTAATATAAAACGAACTAGCAATGTCATATGTACGATCTTTCCTACTATCTAATTAAATTAAAGCATGGTTTCTTGATCGCAGTGAGTTGGGTAGAGAGTGTCCGAAAAGGCTTGCTCAATCGGGTTCACTCGATTGAGCGCCGGTCGCGCCTCTCGAGGTTGGGGCGTGACAGAAATGACAAACGTTTGGTAACTCACCAGATAAATGAAACAAGAAAGAAAGGAAGCCCACAGTGTTATGAATATCAACAAAAGAGCAAGAACCCAGAATTTCTGGCCTTTGCTTTCAGCCGGCCAGGAACCAAAGTGCAGAACAAGATTGTTAAAGAGCAAAAGAGGATAGGGAAGGGTTTATATAGTGTAGGAAATCGAACACATAAACATGGAAAATCATCAATCAAACACTAGAAAGGAAAGCACTCAAAATCAGTAAGGAAAGGGAGAAAAATTTAAAACCCTAATTTTAGGTAAAGTACACAAATTGGCAGAAATAAAAGGTAAAAAAATCACATGCTGCATAGAATAAGATGAACATAGACAGTAATCGAACCAAATTTGGTTCGATTTAAAAAGAATCTTAAACCCTAATTTTAGGTTAAGTAAAAATCAGCAAACAAGAACAAATTTACACATAATAGGATGCATATAGACGAGATAACATTTATAATCACAGAATCGAACCATATTTGGTTAGATCTAAAAGAGATCTGAGACCCTAATTTTAAGGGTAAGTAAAAATCTCAAAGATACACAGAGATTCATACCATAAAAGAACAAGAACGAACACAGACGAAAAAAGGTCAAGGAACTGAACCAGTTTTGGTTCAAAATTGAAGAGATTCGCTTTCTATGTTTAGGCAAGCGGTATATAGGATGTTCCAGTACCAGGGGGAGTAGTATATGGCAGGAAATAACTAAGTAATCCCATGTCCGGTGGGATTAGGAGAGAAAATTTGGGGAGACGGCTAGGGTTTAGGCAAATAGGTGAGAGAAATTTGAGAGCATTCGAAGGTGGCGGGCGACGGAGAACAGTTAGGGTTAGGGTAGGGTTTGGCTAATTAAAAGGGGAGGAGTAAGTGGGTCGTTGATCTTAGAGATCAACGGCCACGATTAATCAGAGGTTTTGGGTCGGGTTAGTTAATTGGTAGGGCTGAGGGGTTATTTGGTTTGGGCTCAGGTATTATTGGGCTGGGGTTGGGGTAGTTTAGGTCTGAAATTAGGATGAATTTAGGGCCAGATTTTAAATACCCAATTTTTAACAAATAAATAATTTATAAACGTAGTAAATAAATAACAAAAAAATATCATTTATGCATGAAAATGATTAAAAATAATTGCTTAACCTTATAAAAATATAAAAAGTTGTTTTCTGCATTAGTAATGTAATTATATATGCATATGGGCTATTATTGCAAAATGTGCAATTTAGCCTTAAAATACAAATGTAATTATAAAAATGCACTAAAAAAAATATTTAAACATTATGTTGGTATAAATGATAAGTTAAGATGATCAAATAATCATAAAATGATTTGGAGGATAATGATTGGGTATTTATATATAATAAAACACAGAAATAAATTGATTTAAGGCCTTTAAAAATTATGAAAAATTATAAAAAAATATTTGTGTATGCTTATAAATCAAATGATGATGGACATGCACTATTTTGAAAGTATATGTATATATATTTAAAATATGATGGAAAAATTGGGTATCAACATCCCCTTACTAGAAACACGCGCATAAGCCCTGTAACTCGGCGCATGCGCATCAATATACACACCACCTTTATGTCACCGCAAGAGCATCTTATTCACAGCACAACAATCAACCGCACCACATGTGCACATATGCCACAACATCTCCCAAAAACAATACCAAAGCCACAACAATACATAGTCCACGACTCAACAATAATATGAACAAGAATCACAATAATTACACAAGGGCACGGGGAGTGAACAACAATAAGAGTGCTTCAAATAACAAACAATTCCAATTCAAGTCATATTAATAGCCTAAGGTCTAAACAGTCAATTAACACACATACGCACGTGCATACACACATCATCTTATGTACACATCGTTTCACATAGCACAAATATTGTAATTAGACCAAATCCTAAGAGGAAGTTTCACCTACACAGGGTTAGGCAAGATACTTACCTCAATTAGGCTAATTAATACTCTAAAAATGCTTTTCATTTAAAACTCACCTATGCACGGCTCAAATCCAATAAAAATGTCTTAATAATATCAAACAATGCAAGAGAAACCAATTTCGATTAATAAAGTTAATATCTTTACGTCATTCTCGAAAAAGTCAACAAAAGTCAACCCTGACCTTGTCCGATCAAAACCCGAGTCGAAGGATAGATCTCGACTATCCATAACCCCACGAGTCCATATATGTGTTTGGTTTTCAAATCCGAGTCCAATTCGACTCTCAAATCTCCAATTTTTATTTTTTAAAACATAGTCAAAAATTTCTCTTCAATTCTCATGGTCTATGTTATACCCCATGTTTTCGTACATGAAAGTACATCATAAGTAAATTGATGAAAGCTCGGAAATGAAATGTTACATCCCACATTTTCGTACATTAAAGTTTCATCGTAAGTTAATCGATGTAAGTTCGGGAATTGGATTACTTTGGGATTATAAGTATTATGGTGTTTCAAACAAGTGATAAGTAAATTCGTGAAGGTGAAAGGGTAAGCAAATCGAAGAAAATGAGTTTCGTCGAAGTTCGACAATTTGGGGATAAAATATGGTCCAAGCTATAATATCTCGTATTTATGGACTAGTGCCATACAAGGTACCACATGACCGTGATTATGAAGTGTATAAAGTTTGTTAAAAGTGAGTGGTATTTTAAGTAATTTGAGATAATTCTTGATTATGTGGATAATTGGTTAATTATTAGTTAGTGGGAGATTAAAAAGTTAATTAAGGAATTTGTGGATAAGCTTAATTAAGACATTTGGATAAATTTCGACGTGGCAACAAAGCCTTAAGTTATTGTGACTCTTTAGATATAACTTTGTTTTGGACATAACACATAGCCCTTCTTTACACGTGAAAGTCTTTGGATATGACTTTGTTTTGGACATAACACATAAGATCCCTTCTTTACACGTGAAAGTCTTTGGATATGACTTTATTTTGGACATAACACCAATGGGCATACTGAGTCCTTGTTTACCTTTGTTTGGTTTCTTTATTAATGATATAACTTGGAGAAATTTTGAAGACATGATAGAAGAAGGCCGAATAATTGTTTGATGATGTAGATTATAGAGTGAATATTAGTCAGATAAGAAATAACGTGCTATGATATTAAAAATATCATACGGATTTTCCCCTACTCTGATCAGCCGTTACGTGTTTCGTCGCGATTGGCATGTGCTAGAAGGATTGTCAAGAGAATCGGTTCAGATATGTTAAGGCTAAGCCCTTCCTTCATTTTGGCATGATCTCGTAACTACATGTGTTTAATGACGAGGCATAAAGAGAAGTTCATGCTCCCGAGTTTATATACATTATCCTAGTCTCATAAGTTACAGTATTCTCCCTTATCGAGACTTTATATTCAATTAAGTATTGTCTTCTTCTAGTTAAGAGAGCAGAGGGTCTCTATATATACAGTATTACAGTATATTCACCACCATCAAGCTATAATCAGTGGGCAGGCCCCTATTGGACAACCTCTGATGATGATAAGTTATATACCGAGCCTACTATGGCCGAGCGCCTATGAGCAAGCCCAGAATGGCTGAGATACAGAGCCTAGTATGCCCGAGTGCCTATGAGCGAGCCTACTATGGTAGAGCAGTTACACATAACGAGCCTTATAGGGCCCGACAGCTATTTTACATACTATATTGAGAGAGTCAGTATCAGCAGGTAAGCATATCTTCAGATTATCTTTGACTCCCAGTTACTTTAAGTTATTATATTATCAATTCAGTTTCAGTTTTCAGTTATTCTGTTGCCTTACATACTCAGTACATTATTTCGTACTGAGGTCCCTTTTGCTGGGGATGCTACATTTCATACCTGCAGGTCCTGATTCACAGTTGGACAAACCCCCCCAGCAGATAGAGTCGAACATCAGCTTGATTGGTAAGCTCCACTTCCTCGGAGTTACCATGTCTAGACCTTGGAGTCCATTTTATATATACAGGTTTGATGGATAGGTCGAGGCCATGTAGATGAGTCTTGTATATTTTGTATATTAGTAGATGTTCATGGAGGCTTCGTCGGCCTGCACAGTTATATATATCAGCTTTTGGGTATGTTCACCCCACAGATTAGAGAGACGTTATTTTCAGACGGTTCAGAATATGGCTTCATCGGCCTAAGTTGAGGGTTATCCCTCCATATTTCACAGTTACAGAGTTGCACGCTCGAGCCGAGTATGGCGCCGGGTGCCCGTCGCGGCCCATCGATTTGGGTCGTGACTGTCTAGATGTTAAAATTCATAAATAATCATGTTATATAATCAAAATTGAGTCAAAATCACTTACCCTATAGTTTTGTATGAAAAGCTCCTTCTAAAATCGTCTCCCACTGAGTCTAGGGCTCCAAATGTGATAAAATTAGACTGTCCCGAAATCCCACTATTTTGTTCAGCTGCAGAATTCTTAAACGCGACCCTAGGTTCGCAAATGCGACAAAAGGATCGCAATTGCGGTGCCTGACAAGCCCAGGAAATGTCACAAATGCGACTCAGACATCACATTTCCGAAGTCTGCCCGGGTCGCAAAAGCGACCAAAATATCGCAAAAGTGACCAGCAAAGGAAATGACCGACCTTCCCAATTGCGATCATGGCATCGCATTTGCGACACCTGACACCCTTCTGTCTTCTTCATACTTGCGAACTGGCGCTAGAAATTGTGATAACCACACCACCAGCACACCAGCAAACTTGAACCAAGTCCAAACCTATCTGAAAAATCCCGAAACTCACCCAAACTCCCAGGCCTCCACACTAAACATCCACACAAGTCTAAAATCATCATGCGAACTCGCTCGTGAACTCAAAACACTAAGATAACACCCAAAACTAGGAATCGAACACCAAAACACACAGAATTCACAATGAAACTCAAGGATCACTAAAATCACTACCAGGCGTCCGATTCCTACCAAACCAACTCGAAATAACACCAAATTTTGCAGATAAGTTCCTATTTTTAAAAGGGGCATATTCTAAGTCTCAAAACCAAAATCTGAATCTGATAGCCATGAAGTCAAACTTAGGAAATTTCTAAACCTTCAAATTACCAACCTTCGCCAAATAGCCAATTCAATCTAGGAACCTCTGAATTCAATTTCGAGCATACTCCTAAGTCCAAAATCACCATACGAACCTATTGGAACCATCAAAACATCGTTCCGGGATTGTTTTTACAGAAGTCAAACCACAGTCCATATTTCCAACTTAAGCTTCCAAACTAAGAGCCAATCGATCCAAATCAATCCAAGACCTCCCCGAAACGAAACCAACCATCCGTACAAGTCATAAAACCATAAATACACCTACGGGAAGCTTTAAAAGGGGAAAGGGGGCTCAAATACACAAAACGAAAGGTCGGGTTGTTACATTTTTCCCTCTTCAACGACGTTGGTCCTCGAACAAGTATAGAGACATACCTGAGGTGCCAAAAAAATGAGGATAACAGCTCCGCATATCGTGTTCGGTCTCCTAACTCACCTCCTCGACCGGTTGACCCCTCCACTGAACATTCACTGATGCAATTTTCTTTAACCTCAACTTCTGGACCTACCTGTCCAAAATATCCACCAGCTCCTCAACATAGGTCAAATCCTTGTCCAATTGCAGTAAGTTGAAATCTAACAAATGTGACGGATCACTCTAATACTTCAAGAGCATGGAAACATATAATACCGAGTGAACTTCCAATAAGCTGGGTGGAAATGCAAGTATGTAGTCCACCTCACCACTCTCTCAAGAATCACAAAAGGATCAATATATTGTGGGCTCAACTTGCCCTTCTTCCCGAACCTCATCACACCTTTCATGGATGAAAGTAGGACCCTCTTACCCACCATGAATACCACATTACGAGCCCTCCAGTCAGCATAACACTTTCGCCTGGACTGTGCTGTATGAAGCCGATCCTGAATCAACTTCACCTTCTCCAAAGCATCTCGAACCAATTCAGTGCCCAACAACCTAGCCTCATCAGGCTCAAACCAACCAACCGGAGAATGACATTGTCTTCCATATAGGGCCTCATACAAAGCCATCTGGATGCTCGACTGATAGCTGTTGTGTAAGTCCCCGTGAAATTTTTACTCAAAAACCCAAAATCTCGTAGTGCCAAGTTAGGAATATGTGTTAGAAATTTATAAGGAAAAATGTTTTCTTTAGAAAAGCGCATTTCTGCGGTCCATTATGCGGTCGCATAATAGCTATGTGGACCGCATAGTTGCCGCAGAGTGAGGCAGGATGTTGGTTAGTTTTGAGGTCAACTATGCGGCCAATTATGCGATCGCATAATCAATATGCGGGATGCATAGTCATCGCACAACCTCTTTGGAATTTTGCGAGGGGCAGTTTTGCGGTGCATTATGCGACAGCAGAACAGGTATGCGGACTGCATTCTTATCGCATACCCGGGCAGAATGTTCAACTTTTGAGGGCCATTATGCGGGCCGCATATCAGTATGCGACCGTAGATTGGGTCGGGTCTCCTATTTTCTAACTTTTAAAACCCGACCCCATCCCATTAAAAACACCCCATTAGACCCCTTTTATGCTATTTTACTGCATTTAGAGTGAGAGAAGGAGTTCTATAGGGAGAAACAAATTCTCACCAAGTCACTACAATCCTTGCCCAAATCGTTAAAGATTTTCAAGTAAAATTTGCTAGGCCTTCATCCTAAGAGGTAAGAACTTGTGCCCTAACCTAAATTTCAAAATTCCTATTAGAATAAGTGATTAACAAGTAGGTTCATGAGTATAAGGGTTGATTATCTTGCATGCATGAATGATAATAGGGTATGGGGGGATTGTGAGCTAAAAATATAACAATGGTGTGTAGGATGATAAAAATCTCTCACAAAAGGGTCCAAAAATCACAATGCACACTTAGTGCTTGATAATATACTCAAATGAGCTTGAATCTTAATCATCTCTCTGATTTTTGGTTCAACTTGTAATTTTCATAAAATAGATCGAAGTTGCTAAGAGTTCCGGAATTTTGTAAGAATTTAAGGAAAGCTCTATTGAGGTATGTATGGCTAAAACCCCCTCTTCTTAGAAATTGAGCTCCTTTTGTGTCCATGCAAATGTTGTTAAGACCGAAATTTGATTGATGTATTGATTGTTATTTCATATGAATTGGTGTTGCAAATATATACGTGAAAGGTGTATCTCAATATGTTCAATATGCTATCCTTGGTAATTTAAGGATGTGAGAAGAATGTGAACCATGTGTTGAAATGCCTAGACTTCAAGTCAAGTTTAAACTGAGATTGTTATGCCAAATTGTGTGAGAAAACTCAATATGGTTGATACTCCTAATTGCTCTTATGTGTACCAAATGTATTTGATTGATTGCGTCTAGTTGTTGGTAATCTATAAAGATGTTTGAAATGAATTTGGGAGAATGAGTGTGGCTAACGTGCCGAGAACTTGAGTTATAATTGTGCCTGGTGATGTCTATGACATGAGAAAATGTGAATAGATTATGAAATGAGCCTTGACTTTACTTTCCGTAAATGACATCAAAAATAAAGTGGCCTAAAGGCTTTGTACTCAATTTATGGCCATAAGTGGCTGTTCGAGATAATGATTTGCCTTATAAGTACCTCCAATGTGACTCGAGTTATTGCATACTCCAATGTTGAAATTGTAAACTGTCATGATTGGAAAGGAGTAATTCAAGAATAATTGGTGTAATTGCTTGTTTATGACTTTGATGTGTGTTTCTATTATGGTTTGGTGTGTCCCCTCCTTTGGGGAGAACCCTTTGTGTTTAAAGTTCCATTGCTAATGAATTTGAGGTGTATGATTTCTGAAATACTCTATATGCCCATGATTCATGTTTCCCCTCATGTGTACTTGACGTCTTGAATTGAATGGCTTATTGTTGAAATTAATATTGATGTGAAATATGTGTAAATGATGTGAAATGGGGGAAGAAGAGCTTGAGTTATGAAATGTGGCCTAGTGCCAAGTATGATGTGATAATTGTGGCCCCAAGTGCCTAAGAATTGATATATGTGAAATTAAGATTGAAATGAGATGATTAATGAAAAAGGAATAACGTCTTGGTAAGACAGCCTAGCCGATCGGGCCGTGATCGGACACCATGCTGCACACATGGTGGTATTGTGCTGATATTGAATTTCGGAAAATGAGAATGAGATTGTGATTGAGGTACATGTCTCAAATGAGGCAACCTAGCCGATCGGGTCGTGATCGGACTCCACGCAATAAAGCGGTGGTATTGTGAATGATGATGAAAAGTATTAAATGCCGCAACCTAGAGCTACGGGGATTATGTGAAAGTTATATGATTCTTTGATTTGATGATGTGGTGATTGTTTAAAACTTTTGATTCTTGTATGATAGTTCTTTCTATTGAGATGGTGTTTATGATTTCTTTATTCTTGTATGATAGTTCTTTCTATTGAGATTGTGTTTATGATTTCTTTGTTCTTGTATGAAAGTTCTTTCTAATGAGATGGTGTTTAGTTATACATACTAGTACTATTCCATGGTACTAACGTCACTTTTGTCGGGGGCGCTACATCTTTAAATGGATGTAGGTGGTTCCATAGCAGAGAGTGTTGGTCGCATCTAGTGGCGCATCCTCTTTTCAGCTGACCTGGTGAGCCCCACTTCATTTCGGTCTCCTGATTCATCTCTTCATCGCGTACTTGCGTATCGAGGTATAGCCGGAGCCTAGTTGCCGGTATTTTTATATTTCTCTTCAGTTGTATTTAGAGGCTCCGTCGACAGGTTGTGGGTGGTGTCGGGTATTGGAATTAAAATAGAAATGTTGATATTTGGCAAAGATGTATTAAACTTGTAATACCTTGAAAGTTATGAACGAAGTTGCAAATGGAGATGAAATGGAAGTAGTTAATGATATATTTTTAGAATTTGATTAATGGTGTACATTTCCTCTTTATTCAAAGACGAGTTTGGGTAGAATGAAATCTAACAGGCTTGCTCAGTCGGGTTTACTCGGTTGAGCGCCGGTCGCGCTCATCGGTTTTGGGGCGTGACATGTTGTTGTAGGCAAACTCTGCTAGCGGTAGAAACTGATCCCATGAGCCCCCGAGATCAATAATACCGGAACGTAACATGTCCGCCAAGATCTGAATAGGACACTCGGACTGTCTGTCCATCTATGGATAAAATGTCGTACTCAGTTCGACTTGTGTGCCCAACTCACATTGCACGACTCTCTAAAAATATGATGTGACTTGCGTGCCTCGATCGGAGATAATATACACCAGCACACCATGAAGACGAACGATCTCCCGAATGTAAATCTAAGCCAGACCACAGAAATTAAGTGTGCAGACTTGGTCAGTTTGTCCACAATGACCCACACAACTTCAAATATCCTCAAGGTCCGTGGAAGTCCAACTACGAAATCCATAGTGATATGCTCCCATTTCCACTCCGCAATATCAAGCCTCTAAAGAAAACCACCCAGTCTCTGGTGCTTGTCCTTCTCCTGCTGATAGTTTAAACACTAAGCCACATACTCCACAATATCTTTTTCATTCTTCTCCACTAGTAGTGTTGCTTCAAATCATGGTACATCTTCATGATGCCTAGATGAATGGAATACCACGAACTATGGGCCTCCTCAAGAATCAGCTCCCGTACCCATCAACATTTGGCACAAAAATCCGGCCCTAAAGCCTCAACACCCTATCTTCACCAATAGTCACCTCCTTAGCATCACCATGTTGCACCGTGTCCTTCAGGACAAGCAAGTGGGGGTCATCATATTGACGCACCTTGATGTGCTCAAACAAAGAAGACTATGAAACCACGTAAGCAAGAACCCGGCTCCAAAACATCTAACCTCGGAAACCTGTTGGCCAAAGCCTGAACATCCAAAGCTTACGACCTCTCCCCAGCTAGAATAAAAAGCAAGACTACTCATACTCTCAGCCTTCCTACTCAAATCATCGGCCACCACATTGGCCTTCCCGGGATGATATAGAATGGTGATATCATAGTCCTTTAGTAACTCTAACCACCTCTGTTGCCTCAAGTTCATATCCTTTTTCTTGGATAAGTGTTGTAGACTCCTATGATCCGTGAACACCTCACATGACACGCTGTAGAGATAGTGCCTCCAAATTATAAGCGCGTGAACAATGGCTTCCAACTCCAAATTGTGCACTGGTAGTTTTTCTCATGGGGCTTCAATTGACGGGAAGCATAAGCAATCACTCTATCCTCCTACATCAACACACACCCAATGCCAATCCGTGAAATATCATAACAAACTGTATAAGTACCAGATGCTAAAGGCAAAACCAGAACTGGAGTTGTAGTCAACGCGATCTTGAGCTTCCGAAAGCTCTCCTCACACTCGTCGGACCACCCAAATAAAGCACCCTTCTGAGTAAATCTAGTCAAAGGAATTGCGATGGATGAAAAACCCTCCACGAAATGGCGATAATATCCTGCCAGCCCAAGGAAACTCCGGATCTTAGTAGAGGTAGAAGGTTTGGGCCAACACTGAACTGCTTCAATCTTTTTTGGATCCACCTTAATCCCCTCATTGGGCACCATATGGCGCAAGAACGCCACCAAATCAAGCCAAAACTCACACTTGGGGAATTTAGCATATAGCTTCTTCTCCCCCAACGTCTAGAGCACGATCCTCAAGTGTTGCTCATGATCGCTCCGAATGCGAGAATAAACCAATATATCATCAATGAACACGATGATGAAGGAACTAAGATATGGATGGAACACGATGTTCATCAAGTGCATAAAGGATGTTGGGGCATTGGTCAGACCAAAAGGCATCACCAAAAACTCATAGTGGCCATAACAAGTCCTAAAAGACGTCTTCGAAATATCTGAAGCCCGGATCATCAACTGATGGTACCCCGACCTCAAGTCAATCTTTGAGAATACCCTATTACCCTGAATCTAATCGAAAATCATCAATACGAGGTAGTGGGTACTTGTTCTCAACTGTAACCTTGTTCAGCTGCCTATAGTCAATACACATCCCCATTGAGCCATCTTTTTTCTTCATAAATAGAACAGGAGCACCCCACGACGAGACACTCCATCTAATGAAACTCTTATCAAGAAACTCCTGACGTTGTTCCTTTAATTCCTTCAACCCACTAGTGCCATGCGATATAGTGGAATAGAGATGAGCTGAGTTCTCACCACCATGTCAATACCAAAATCAATATCTCTATCGGCGTTATGCCCAGTAAGTTTGCTGGAAACACATCTAGAAACTCTATCACTACCAGAATTGACTCAACAATAGGAATATCAGTAGTAACACCCCTCACAAAGGCTAAATATGTCAAGCACTCCTTCTCAACCATCTGTTGTGCCTTCAGAAAGGACACCACCCTATTAGGAACATGACCTAGTATAACTCTCCACTCCAACCTCGACAACCCCGACATAGCCAACGTCACGGTCGTAGTGTGATAGTCAAGAATAGTGTGGTAGGGTGACAACCAATCCATGCCTAAAATCACATGAAAGTACACCATATTGAGAAACAGAAGGTTAACCCCAATCTTATAACCCCCAATAGTGACCAAACACGACACGGTCTACCACAAGAGATTCCCCCACAAGCGTAGACACATAAATAGGAGTAGTTAAATAATCAAGAGACATATCCAAATATGAAGCAAAATAGGATTACACATACGAATAAGTGGAACCCGGATCAAATAAAACTAATGCATCTATATGACATACTGGAACAATACCTGTGATGAAAGCATCTGATGCAATAAACTCATTCCTACCAGGTTTAACAACGAGCCTGGCCTCCCCCTCTAGGATGCCCTCTACCCACCTTTCCTCTACCCCTAGATGGCTGTGTAGGTGGAGTAGCAACTAGAGCAGCAACCATAGCCTGGGTACCCTGTGAAGATCCAACCCTCCAAAGTCCGGGTCAATCTCTCACCATGTGGCTAGTATCACCACACTCAAAAACACCTCTCTGCGGGCATGGATGTTGGTATTGAGTTTAGCCCGGACGACTAGAATAACCGATATAGGAACCCCATGCAAGAGGTGCACTGGAAGATGGTTGTCCAAATAGGGTACTCTAAGGTCCCTGAATATCTAGAGCACTGCGAGCAACCTGAAGTGCAGACTGAACTGGTTGACTGATAAAACATCTACCATGGTGAGCTGAAACTATGGAATAGTAAAGGAAGAATGTGCTAAAAAGGTTAAAGGAGTGAGATTGCATTTATTCAGATCCTACAGAACATTATGCAAGCATGACGTCGGGGAAAAGCAGTTAGGGTTCCGCACCCGATGATATTGATAAATAAGTGAGAATGAACACTTGATACATAAGGAGCCCATACGAGAGGTAAGTTAAGACAAAGGACACCAAGAGGGGTTACGCAGAATATAGATATGAGAATGGACCAACGTGTAGTCTGTAGTTTATTCAGGAAGAGCCTAGTTTTGGCTAGACAAGAGGCCAGGGATAAATAAATAGATCATGCAAGATAGACGTAGTGAACCCTAACATAGTGAATTCAATCTCGTAGATATGACATCATATCCCTTGAGAAATATTCATATAGGAGATGGAGTAATTAAAGGTACCGTGTAAGTGTTACGAAAATAAGAGAGAGTGCCACCAAGGAGACAATCAAAATTTGAGTTCAGAAGTAACCCTACGAGCACAAGGGCATGGAGGTATGTAAATAAGGATATGTGTAGGTGAGTCAGAACATCGAAAATTCCTTCGGGTATACAATATAACAAGCTTGCAACTTTACAAGAGCCAAAAGGTCTCCTTAAGTACTACAAAGAAAGACTAGCTGAGGAAATAAGGAAGAAGGCTCAACCTAAGCATAGTGACATAAAGAAGAAATGGTCTTGTAACAACAGTCCCACTACAACATTGTATGCACTCAGCAAGAAAGTGGCACCTATCGTGGCTAATGAACGGGAAGAGGAAAAAAATCAAAAGGTGATATTCAAGATCATATGGGTTGCATAGAATTCCAACATATATGGACACTAAGAAGAGCCAAGTATTCATGCAACAAGTGGAAGAACGACCAGGAAAAGTCATTGCTTACATTTAAAGACAACTGAGAAGGCACGAAAGGAAATATATGGTGCTAGAAATTTAAAGGAAGATTGTCAGTAGTATAAAAAGATATGTGTAGGTCGCAATCTAAAGTATGATAGAGCAATAAGGTGTTAGGTAGATAAGAGTAAAGGTAGGAAAAGGCGACGAGGACAGGTATGGCCTCAAGATTAAGCCCATCAAAACAATAGAGCTGATGGTTTTCATAAGTTATAGAAAACTCAGTATAGCCTTAATGAATGCAAAGGAGTCTAAACCTAGTAGCATTTAGAAGAGATGGATTGCAGCCCTAGTAGTAGAATAAGGGTGTAATTGTGATAGATAAGTTGATGACATTTGGGCCATCGATTGAGTAACGATTTTGAGAAAAAGGATGTCATTAATTGCACGGGATTACAACCCATATGATGAATCACGTCGGGATGCTATGAAATACAATTATTGCAGTATAGTATCGTCCCTAGGTGGATCAGGAAAATCACTTCAGATGTTTCTCGATGAGACGTAAGCCCTAGTGACAATGTATTATGTCAGAGGCGATGGCTGGAGCTAGTGAAAGACTATGATGTTGATATTTTATATCATCCAGGGAAGGCGAATGTAGTAGTTGATGCCCTCAGCCGTAGATCCATGGGTAGCCTATCATATTTACAACCAGAGAAGAGTGAGATAGCTTGTGTGATTCATCAGCTAGCTAATCTTGGAATTCAATTGCTAGATTCAGGTGGTATCGGAGTTACTATTCAGGACATGGTAACATCCTCTTTAATAACTGAAGTAAAGGAATGCCAGTATGAAGATCCTATGCTAGCTCATTACAAAGATACAACCCCTCAAAAGGAGAAGACACCATTTGAGATTACATGAGATGGAGCCCTCAGATATGACCTCACGTCGATTATGTGTTCGTAATGTGGCAAGGTTGCGCCAGCAGGTTATGGGATAAGAATTGAGAGAGTAACCTAGAGTTGTGTGGCACACCTCGATAATAATAAGGTGAAGTAAGTGTTATAGTACAGTATGACCTACCTAGATGCACTAAAGCCAAAAGGACAGATAACCAAGACTAGGAAAAAAATAGTGTTGATACCCAATTTTTCCCTCATTTTTTAATGTATATATATACTTTCAATTTTTATGAGCACACACAAGCATTTTTATAATTTTTCATAATTTTTAAAGGCTTTAAGTCAATTTATTTCTGCATTTTATTATATAAACATCCAATAATTTTCCTACAAATTACTTTATGATAATTTACTCATCTTAACTTATCATTTATACCAACATGAGGTTTTAAATATTTTCATTGCATTTTTAAGGCTAATTGCATATTTTTGCAATAATAGCCCATATGCATGTATAATTACAGTATTTATGCAGAAAATAACTTTATATTTTTATAAGATTAAGTAATTATTTAAAATCATTTTAGTGCTCAAAATGATATTTTTATTATTTATTAGTTGTTTTTATAAATTATTTATTTATTAAATATTGGGTATTTAAAATTTAACCTAAATTCCTACCTAAATTCGGACCTAAAGCTACCCTTTCACCAGCCCAATACCCTTGGCCCAAAACCCACTAGCCCAGTCCACATACCCATTTTAATACCCGACCCAGGACCCCTTAAATCAGGACCTTTGATCTCTAGGATCAACAGTCCATGTTACACCGGCCCCTTTAAACCTAACCCTAAATCATTCTTCACCACCCCGCCGCCCTGAAACCCTCTCGTCTCTCATCTCTCACAGAAAACCCTAGACGCCTCTCAAAAACTCTCCAAATCCGTCTCAACCATGGATTTTTCCACGATTTTCTTACCTTTTGTATGTTTCTCCTATGAATCTATACTATCTCCTAGTACTTGCCTAAACATGGCAAGTACCCTATCCCAGATTTCGGCCACTCCCCTTTTGACCACTTGAATGTGGACATGAATCTCGTCCATATACTTCACGATGGCTATATGGCCCCGATTAGCAGAGATTATTGGCTAATCTTCGACTCATGTCAACTAGGGTTTGAACCTCCCTTTGTTCCTTACTGATTCTCAACTGATACTTTTCCTTTTTTGTGTTTGACTACTCTTTTCTTTAGGTTTTCCTTTTTCTGCTTTATCCTTTTCCGTAAAAACGATTTTGGTATTATTTGGTGTTTTCTCTGTTGATATACTGAACCCCTTTGATTTGTGTCCTAAAATCAATTTTAATTGATTCCAGAATAATTTTTTCCCTTATTTGTGTTTGAACGATCTGTTTGCCATGTTTACTTGCTCGATTTTGACACTATATAAACCACTCCCCCATTACCCTTTAGGACAGACTTGAAAATCATTATTAACCTCACTAGATCTAAAACTTTACTCCGCTATTTCATTCTGCACTCTGGTCTTGGCCGGCTGGAAGCCAAGGCCGTTAAGTTTTGGGTTTTTACTTCTAATTGACGATCTAAAACATTGTGTGCTTTGTTCTTTTCTTGCATTTCTCGTTTAACTGATGAGTCACTTTAACTTCTGGACTTGCATTCTTACATATCCCAGATTTGTACATGTTATTATAGCCAAATCCATGATCCAATATGCATCCGGTTGATGTTTAGGCATTATCTTGGTCAGTTGTGTATGTCCTAGTCTCTTTATCACTTGTTTGCTCTTAATGTTGCCTATTTTAAAGTTATTTGAACTCTTTTAAGGTCTATCCAATTAGTGTGTCAACCTTCGAATGCCTATGAACATGTCTATCCCCTTACCCTGAATCCCTGCAGTTGAATGCCTCACATCCGTAACTTTTGTTACTAGTTATAATTTGTTTCTTTACTATTATGTCAACATGATCACTCAATCCACACACCCCTCTGATATCTGTTTGTAATGACAGTCTCATCATGCTTGAATCGCTACTTTGAAATAAACCTTTGATATAATTAGATCACCTCTGTTTAGATCATCATACCTGCATTATTTTACTAAGTATATGTGTTTTAACTTATGACTGTAAGTTCACCTCTTTGCTAATGTAATGCCCTCTTTTGCATTAAGCTTGTTCTTTAGCTCTGTGATTTAATCAACTGTCTGCCTGATTTGTTCAATCTGTTTGCGTCTGTTTAAATCCTTTAATTCATGTCCCTCAACCTCAGCCATTTCTCTTTCACCTGTTGCTTGAGTTCTTTTCCTTCTATTTTTAGCCGGCTTAAAGCCAAGGCCAATTAGGTTCTGTCCTTTGACCTCTCTAGTGTGAGCAATACTCGGGGTCCATTTGAGGCCCTTGTGAACTCTTACACGCTAGAATTTGGTCCATAGATCCTCCTCCGAATCATCTCCGTTAACCTCCCTAGTGCGAGCACTGCCCTGGGTTCTTGAAGCCCTTGGGAACTTTGACACACTGGGGTCTTGGTTCTATATGTTCAATTCTGTTTTAAGGCTACTGGGAGAATGATTCAGTTCCTGGATGCTTTATGTCTATGAGTATGTAACATTGGTGTTGTGGTGAATTATGAGAATAAAGGCCTGGCGTGTCCGGGTGTATTTTGGGCCTGTTGTAGGCTCCCTATAGTTACTTATTTCATAATTTATTCTATTCATTCTGGGTCTGTAATATTATTTAATAACAATTTGGGATACTAGTGAAATTGGGGAAAGGGCTTTTATCCTATACTTGCACTAAAAATGGGTAGAAATCCCGTCTATAGGCTCATTACTTAGCTAAAATGTGCTATCTTGTTCAAACCTGTTTCAGCTTTCATGTGTTAGAAATCATGCCTATAGGTAATCTATCTTTTCTCAAAACATGTTGCTTTCCAGTGAATGCGGAGGCTAACTTAAGCCCTACTTGCTTACAAGTGAAAGTCCAATGTGTTTTGTATGTCGCCTAGTTTTGACATTTTGAGCAGCCTAAGTTAAAGTCTAGAACCACCCTGAGATAGAGGTCCAAATGCCTCCTGGACCAAGGGATGGGTAGTGCACGCGTAGGGCACGACGTAGAACTGACTAGTGCACTTTAAGTAAACAACTTAAAGATAGTAAATTGGTAGTAGGAGATGATAGTATGTGCCCGCTGAATAATATAAGTAACACCCCGTCTCGAGGGAGTTACGAAGTATTATTTATGTTGCACGGGGCGATCCTTTAGGCTAGAAAACTTAGGACCCCCGCCCCCCACCTTATCTTTCAATTAATTATTTGTGTATAATAATGGACTTCCCCAAATCCCTTTATTTTCTTGTCTTTGATCACCTAGACTAATTCATATCATTGAGTTCGGCCGGGACCCACAGTTGTGGACCTCGAAGAGTGCCTAACACCATCTCTTCGAGGTAATTTCGAGCCCTTACCTGATCTTTGGTGATGCAAACTGGTTAGACATAGTTATCTGCAAATAGGTGCCCTAACGCACCTTAATCCGTAGGTGGCCACTCTCTCTTTTAAACACCTTCCTTAAAAGAGGTTGTCACGTGTCGAAACCCGATTTTACGAGAAAAAGGGGCACGACTGCATGGCGACTCTCCTGGGGATTTCTTTTAGGCTCTTACCATTACGAACTTGATCTACATGAAGTAGTCTCTCTCGATAAGCGTGCTTTCGTTATTTTGCAGTTACTTGAATCTCTCGCTCCCATTTTATTGCTACATGCACATCCTCTTCCCTATTTCCCTTTACATGAACTCATATGTAACTCTTCATTTAATTTGATTACAACGTATGCTTCCCCTTATTTCCTAATCATGTTCACTTGCTCCAAACTTTAAATTTTTCTATATCATGTCTCTCCCCAATCCTTACCCCTTTATTTGCTTTGTTACAATTCTTTCATTATGGAACTAACTTCTTCCCTGTTTTCCTTTCCTTTATGTCTTTACATTTATTCAATACTGCATTTACTGCTTTCAACATGCAAAAATATTTGACAACATGTTATTTTATCTTTGCATGCTCCACGTCGTATTCCAATCGTGCGTATTAATACCATAGCGGCACTTGATGAGTGTCCGCGCTCTTCTTAAAATCACCCTTTATATTTGGAAAGGTTTATTTTCGGTAAAACTAGTCGATCAGTGGTGCTATCGATGGTTCCGTGCCTTTCCCTCTCAAGTTGCCGCTTGAGGGTACCAGTCTAGACTCGTCTAGAAACCCCATTCAAAAATCAACTGTGCATGCATCATGCCTAAACCTAGTATGAGTTAGAACGTTGCCCGCACAATAACCACTAAGACAAACCTTGTCCATAGTCCTCCGGGATTTCCATAATCCCAATGGACTCAATCACGATCTGTGCATTATTTGGAGAAAACATGCTAATATATTGATCATTAACGTGTAAATAGCTGAATCTGGAGGGCAAGCGCTAACTTTATCTATTTTACAGAAATGAGGCACGAAATCCCCAAGTTCGTCATGATTGGGAATATCCCACCTTTGCTACTGGATTGGTGGGAAAATCTCGCACCAAGTGACAAAAACCATGTGAAAAGAGTTCTTGGGAATTTACCTTCTTTGCTAGACATTCAACCGAACAATGTACTGATCGAGGGCGCTACTATGTTCTGGGATGAAAAGAGGGTTGTTATCCGTTTTGGTGATATTGAAATGACTCCCCTTTTAGAGGAAATAGGGGGCTTTGCTGGACTTCCTTGGGATAGCCCTAGACTATTGGCACCTGAGAATCGCACTTCTCGAGGGTTTCTGAAAACGTTGGGTTTAGAAAGATTGATGAGTTAGTCTACCTGAAGAATTCCTACATACCTTTCGACTTCCTTTACGAACGTTATGGGCATAGCAAATCCTACCGCCTTTACCGTGATGAGTTTGCCATTACTTCGTTGGGTTAGAACCACCATCGGGTATTTGTGTTCATTATCTGTATTCTGGGGATGCTGGTATTCCCGATGCAAGGAGAAAGGATTCACACCCGTTTAGCTATGGTTACCAAGACCCTAATGGAAGGAATTGAGGGACAGACCTACACTATTGTCCCGATGATCGTAGCAGAGACATACCGAGATTTGGACCGCTGCAAGAAAGGGTGTAGGCATTTTGAGGGTTGTAATTTGGTACTACAAATATGGCTGTTGGAATATCTTCAAAGAGGACAATACCGGCATGAATTTCTGCGACGACCGTGGAATGACCACATAGCTTTTCACCACCCGAAAAGAATGACTTTTATCCCGGATAGGTTTGCACAACCAGGAAACGCTGTGGGATGGGTACACTTCTTTAGCAATTTGATCGACGACAAGGTCCATTGGATGTTTGAATGGTACCCTACTAGCAAGGTCATCATCAGGTCAAGAGATGTTCCTCACCTAGTGCTAATCGGACTAAAGGGTATTTATCCTTATGCCTCTATTAGAGTCATGAGGCAAGCTGGGAGGAAACAAGTCGTACCCTGAGTCTCCGAGATGGTTCACTACAAAGCAGATTTCCAAGGTGATGCTATTCCATTCAAGTACGAGGCACAACACATGTGGCATCTAAAATTCATGGTGGAAAAGGATACCATCGAGCCAGATCGATACCATGCTGGCCATGTGTGTTTCTACCCATCATGGTTGGTCGATAACATAGCAGGAGAAGTCAAGCCAAGGATTGATTTGGGAAATAGGGTCATAGACGACGCTACCGAGGCCCAAGTCAAATATAAGAGATTACGCAAAAGGATTTTTGATTCTGAAGCCAGACATTTGGAACAACACAAAGCAGACATGGAAACAATCAATGAATGGAGAGGAATCGCTACTAAATCAATAGAGAGATTGGAGTATTTAGAGCAGGGGTTGATGGAGCTGGAAAGGAAGATGAGAAACAGGGTTACAGGCTTGTCAAAACATGGATGGAAATGAGTAGGTCTCCTAGCAAGGGCGTATCTGCTGCTGGACATGCGCGACCTGGGGAACTTGATCGATGGAGCAAAGAAGGCCAAGCATGGAGAAGGTCTCTCTAGGACCAAATAGATTAGGAATTATGTTTTACTTGCTTTCTAGACTCATTTTAGGCTTCGGTTGTAATAAGGCACATGCCATTAGTGACTCTTTATTATTGTCGTTTTAGTAGGGATTCAGTTTATTTATCACATTAATGAAATGACGCAGTTATTGGCATCAATTTTCTCTAAATCTATATGTCGCTTAGGCCTACCTCGGGCACAATGAGGTTCCCAAACTAGGACGCGAATTTATAATTCTGCAATATGTGTTTAAATACCGCAAACAACCTTTTAATACTCCTCACTTACTTGTTTACTTTTTGTCTTTCTTTTCATTATTTATTTATTCCCATCCCCTAAGGTTGGTTCGTGCATACTGGCATCAGCAGCATACCATACCAAATCAAGAGGTCATCCACCTCCTCCTCCTCCGAACGATCCTAAAAGCAAAGGAAAAGCCAGAATGGATGATACAAGCAATATCAGGAAAGACAATGCTACGCATGAAGAGAATGTCGAAACTTCGGATAGTCGAAGCACTCCAGCACAGAATGACTTGGTTTTGCAGTTGGAACAAAAGATATTGGAGTAACAAGGGGAACTTGAGCAATTCCGGAACTCGGCAAACCTTTCCCTTACCTTGAACGTCCCTAACGTCAACCAACAAAACACCAAAAACCCAGCACCTCCCCAAAATACATCAAACTAGTATCCACAAAATCCTCTCGCACCTCACCAATATGCCACACCGCCTCAAAATCCCAATCCTCTACCAGTACTGACTCCTCCACAACATCATCATCAGCCAACCTAGTATCCACAAACCACTACCTATCACACTCCTCAGAACGCATCACAACCTATCCCCGATCCTCAAAATTCAACCAACGACCACCATTATACCCAAATTCCTGGAGTCCATCAAAGCAACTGCCATATATGTGGAAACCTTACCCCACACTCCTCAACAAACCTTATACATACCGGAGTCTACCGAGAAGGACCTGCTCATCAAGAATATGGCGGAGGAGCTTAAGAAGCTCACAAGTTGAGTCCAAGGCGTTAATGGGGGTAAAAGCATTGAGGGCTTGACCTATGAAGATCTGTGTATTCAGCCAAATGTAGAACTGCCGGAGGGTTACAAACCTCCCAAGTTCGAAATGTTTGACAGGACAGGTGACCCAAAGATATATCCATACTGTGACAAGCTCGTAGGAGTTGGTAAGGATGAAAGAATCCGCATGAATTTGTCCATGAGGAGCCTCACTGGAGACGCCCTGTCTTGGTATATCAGCCAAAATCCAAAGAAGTGGGTTAACTGGGTAAGCATGCATCAGATTTCATGGATCGGTTCAAATTCAACACAGAGAATGCACCAGATGTCTTCTATATCCAAAATCTCAAGAAAAATCCAACAGAAACTTTCCGCGAGTATGCTACTTGGTGGAGATCGGAAGATGCGAAAGTAAGGCCGGGATTAGAGGAAGAGCAAATGAACAAATTCTTTGTTCGGGCCCATGATCCGCAATACTATGAGAGGTTAATGGTTATTGAAAATCATAAATTTTCTGACATCATCAAACTAGGAGAAAGAATAGAAGAGGGAATTAAAAGCGGAATGGTGACAAACTTTGAGGCACTCCAAGCTACAAACAAGGCCTTGCAGTTAGGAGGCATATCCAAGAAGAAGGAAGTAGGGGCTGTGATGGTAGCCCAAGGACCAAAATTTCCTCTCACATACCAAACACCTCCACCCACATATCAGCCTTCAACCCCCAGATACCAACAACCCGCCACCACCTACCATACTTATAGCACACAACCTACATATTACCACTCACCACCACCAGTCCACCAAAACTATTAGAAACCCAGACCAAATTTCGACCGTAGACCACCCAGACAATACACTCCTATTGCTGAACCCATCGATCAGCTCTATGAAAGACTGAAGGTTGTCGGTTATGATTCTCGCTGTTGCTATGGAAAACTCTTCCCAGTGGATTAATCTGAACAAGACATGTGCCTACCACTCGGGCATGAAAGGACACACTATTGATTAATGTCGCACTCTGAAGGATAAGATCCAGAGATTGATTGACACCAAAGTTATACAAGCAAAAGAGGCTGCATCAAATGTCCGCAATAGCCTCCTCGCGGATCATAGGGGCGAAGGGGTAAATGTGATCGAAACAGATGAAGAAAGGGATCTAGAAGGATCAATTGGACTCATTCATTAAGAGGATGGACCCAAAGTACCTCCAGTCACTTTCACACCTATTATAGTGCAGATTCAGTCGCCAATTGAGGTTCAAATAGCCACGCCAACTCCGTTGAGGTGAAAGCAACAAAGTCCTCAGTTGCACCAGCTCCGTTTGAGGTGGAAGTGACCACACTCTTCACTGTACGGTAGCACCCACACCGTTCTTTAAATCCAATGTTATACCATAGAACTATGCTGCAGAGGCAAGAAGAAAGGGAAAAGGGAAAATGGAAGAAACAGGTGTCGCGCAAGGCATGACCAGGACCGGTAGGGTTTACACACCTGAGCATTTGGGAGGAACAAGTAAAGAAGTCGCCCCCAAACAACCTATCATTGAAACCGGCCCAGATGATCTTTGGAGAAAGGTGCAAGCAAGGGAGTATTCTGTGGTCGATCATCTGAACAAAACTCCTGATCAGATTTCCATTCTGTCACTGCTGCAAAATTCTGAGGCACATAGGAGTGCATTAATGAAAATATTGAACGAGGCTTATGTACCCAACAACATTACCAGAGGAGAGATAGCCAACATAGTAGGGCAATTATTGGAGAGCCACAAGATCACTTTTCACGAAGACGAACTACCACCTGAAGGACTGAGTGATAACAGGGCGCTGCACATCAGAGTACAATGTGAGGATAAATTCATAGCCAGAGTCCTAATAGATGGGGGTTAGAGCCTCAACATTTATCCGTTGACTACTTTGAAGAGGTTGGGTAAAGGTTTACATGATATACGAGCAGGAACTATGAATGTGAAATCATTCGATGGGTCTCAAAGGGCCACAAACAGGGAAATAAACTTGTGTCTGCAGATGGGTCCAACTTGGTTTGATGTTGAGTTTCAGGTATTGGACATATCTGCTACGTACAATCTGCTGCTGGGACGACCTTGGATACATGCTTCTGGAGCCATAGGTTCTACGGTACACCAGGCCGTGAAGTTCGAATAGAATCATCTGGAAGTGATCATTCATGGAGACGAGAGTAATCCCATTTACACCAATCAAACCATTCCGATTGTCGAGAATAGAAGGAAGTTGGGTGGAGAAACGTACCATCACATCTAGCGTGTCAATGCAATCGAGAAAGACAAATGGTGGAGTAATAAGATTTAAAGCATACTGTTATGGACAGGGTATGAACCCGGTAAAGGTCTCCGCAAGAATCTCCAGGGTATCACTAAGCCAATACAACCAAAACGTCATGGTACCACTTTTGGACTTGGATATCAGTACACCTGGCAGGAGTACGATGATTGGTTGCCGCCATGGCGTGGTCCCTATTACCCTCTTGAACAGCTAATACCATATTTACACCAGACATTTCAACAGACTGACGTGATATGGGGATCTGAAAGAGGAGGCTTTAGTTGGCCTAAGGAATCTATTTTTGGATGATGAAGACATGGACTGCAATGCAATAGTCGAGGAGGAGGCGGAGGAAGACCTTACCATTCGAACAATGGAGAAAGGAGTTGTTCTCAAGAATTGGACTGCTATACCATCCCGGGCCAGTCGAATTCCTGGGTAGCCTGGCAATTAACATGATCTATTTTTAAATGCAATTTTCAACATTAAAGACATTTTCAGTATTCTATTATAAGATGCATTTTTTTGAAATAATTACTCAAATCATCGAGCCGTACTTGTTTTAACGTTTCAAATTTATCAAATGCATTGCTAATTTTAGTATTTATTATTATCCTTTACATTTTCTCTCTACAGCATTATTATTGCTTATCTTGATGAACCGACTACTGTGACATGTAATGACACAACACAACATAAGGATAGTGATTCAGAGGAAATAGAAGAAGAAGATATAATCCCTGAGGAAATTGTCAGAGAGGTGGAAAATTTTTAGAATAAGCCTAAGTCAAATTTGGACGAAATCGAGATAGTCAACTTGGGAGATTCTGAAACAGTCAAAGAAACCTGCATAAGTATTCACTTGTCATCATCGGAGAAAGAAAAATACATCCGTTTCCTGAAGAAGTATGAAGAAATTTTTGCATGGTCTTATGATGACATGACCGGGTTGAGCACATCTATCGTTGCTCATAAACTACCTACCAATCCAATGTGTCCGCCTGTAAAGCAGAAACTCAGAAAGTTCAAGCCTGATATGAGTCTAAAAATCAAAGAGGAAGTCACCAAGCAGATCAAAACTAAGGTTCTCAGAGTGGTTGAATATCCTACTTGGTTGGCCAACATTGTGCCAGTTCCGAAGAAGGACGGGAAGGTCAGAGTATGTGTCGACAATCGAGATTTAAATAAAGCAAGTCCCAAAGATGATTTCTCGTTACCCAATATACACATACTGATCGACAATTGTGCCAAGCATGAACTCCAACCCTTTGTGGATTGCTTCGCAGGATACCATCAGATCTAGATGGATGAGGAAGATGCCGAGAAGACAGCCTTTATCACTCTCTGGGGGATGTATTCTTATAAAATGATGACGTTTGGCCTGAAGAATGCTGGCCACTTACATGAGAGCCATGGCGACTATTTTTCATGACATGATTTACAAAGAAATAGAGGTATACGTAGATGATGTCATCATCAAGTCCAGAAGAAGCACAAATCATATAGCAGATTTGAAGAAATTCTTTAATCGGCTTCGAAGGTACAATCTGAAACTGAATCCTGCAAAGTGTGCCTTCGAAGTCCCTGATGGGAAATTGCTAGGTTTCATCGTCAGTCGCTAGGGAATTGAGTTGGACCCTTCAAAGGTCAAAGCTATCCAAGATTTGCCACCTCCGAAGAGCAAGAAAGATGTATGAGTTTCTTGGGGCGTCTCAATTACATCAGCCGATTCATAGCACAATCGACCGTGATTTGTGAGGTAATTTTAAAAATGCTGAAGAAAGATGCTGCAACAAGATGGACTGAAGAATGCCAAAAAGCCTTTGATAGAATCAAGGAGTACCTATCCACACCACCACTTGGTCCCGCCAGAACCTGGTAAACCTCTGCTACTTTATTTGTCCGTACTAGATGGAGCTTTCGGTTGTGTCTTGGGATAACATGACGAGACGGAAAGAAAGGAACAGGCCATATACTATCTGAGTAAGAAGTTCACACTCTATGATGCACAGTATTCTTTGCTGGAATGCACCTGCTGTGCCCTGACGTGGATAGCTCAAAATTGAGGCACTACTTCTGTGCCTACACTACATATCTCATATCAAGGATGGATCCCTTGAAATACATCTTTCAGAAACCAATGCCTACAGGGAAACTAGCAAAATGGAAGATATTGTTGAGTGAATTTGACATTGTCTATGTGACTCAGAAGGCGGTCAAGGGACAGGCATTAGCAGATCATCTTACGAAAAATCCTATAGAACGAGAATACGAACCACTAAAAATGTATTTTCTCGATGAAGAATTATCGTTTGTAGGAGAAGATATCACCGAAACTTATGATGGTTGGAGAATGTTCTTCAACGGGGCTGCAAATTTCAAAGGAGTGGGTATTGGAGCAGTTTTGGTGTCAGAGACAAGTCAACATTATCCAGTATCCGCGAAGCTCAGGTTTTCGTGCACCAACAATATGGCAGAATATGAGGCTTGCATCATGGGGCTCAATCTAGCCATCGACATGAATATCTAGTAGTTGTTGGTAATTGGTGATTCAGATCTTCTGGTACATCAGGTTCAAGGAGAATGGGCTACAAAACATACTAAAATATTACCATATCTATATCATGTGCAAGAGTTGATGAAGAGGTTCACGAAGATAGAGTTCAGACATATTCCGAGAATCCAGAATGAGTTTGCAGACGCACTGGCTACTTTGTCTTCTATGATACAGCATCCGGATAAGAATTTCATCGATCCCATTCCAGTAAGGATCCATAGTCAACCAGCTTATTGTGCTCAGGTTGAAGAAGAAATAGACGGAAATCCGTGGTTTCACGATATCAAGGAATATTTGGTAGAAGGAGAATACCCGGAGCATGCAAATCATACTAAAAAACGCACGCTCCGAAGATTGTCCAATCATTTCTTCCAAAGTAGAGGAATTATGTATAGAAGGACTCCAGACCTAGGGTTATTACGGTGTGTTGACGCCAAAGAAGCTTCCAAACTGCTCGAGGAGATACACGTAGGAACCTGCGGACCACATATGAATGGTTTCATTTTAGCCAAGAAGATTCTAAAGAGTAGGATACTTTCGGATGACTATGGAAACAGACTGCATCAGGTATGTCCAAAATTGTCACCGGTGCCAGGTACATGTAGATATGATACGGCTACCACCAAATGAGCTCAATGAAACAAGTGCACCCTGGCCTTTTGCCGCTTGGGGAATGGATGTCATCGGTCCGATCGAGCCCGCCGCTTCAAACGGGCATAGGTTCTTTTTAGTGGCTATAGACTACTTCACAAAATGGGTTAAGGCTGCATCTTACAAGGTTGTAACCAAGAAAGTCGTCATAGATTTTGTGAGGGGTCCTATTGTTTGCCGATTCGGGGTACCCGAATCCATCATTACCGACAATGCCACCAACCTCAACAGCGATTTGATGAAAGCGATGTGTGAAAGCTTCAAGATCAAGCATAAGAATTCCACGGCATACAGACCTCAAATGAATGGAGCCGTGGAGGCCGCCAACAAGAATTTCAAGAAAATATTGAGGAAAATGTTAGACAACCACAAACAATGGCACGAGAAGTTACCATTTGCCTTATTGGGGTATTGTACCACACAATTCGCACATCAACCGGAGCAACTCCCTACATGTTGGTCTACGGTACTGAAGCTGTCGTTCCCGCCGAAGTTGAATCTCCATCTTTGAGAATTATACAAGAATCAGAACTCAGTGATGCAGAATGGATATGGAGTCGCTAAGAATAGTTAGATCTTATCGACGGGAGAAGAATGAATGCAATATGTCATGGTTAACTTTATCAGAACAGAATGTCCAGAGCTTTCAACAAAAGAGTCAAACCTAGACAGTTCACACCGGGGCAGCTGGTGTTGAAACGAATCTTCCCACATCAAGATGAGGCCAAAGGAAAGTTCACACCTAACTGGCAAGGGCCCTACATGGTTCACAGGTTACTAACAGGAGGACCACTCATACTCACAAAAATGGACGGAGAAGTTTGGCCAAAGCCTATCAATTCGGAAGCAATCAAAAGATACCATGTTTAGATTGTTCATATTTCTTCATCTGATGTAACTGAACTACACTTGACCTGATTTCCGTTTAAGAGGGGATACATAGGCAGCCCTGTGGGTTCGGTCACATCTCAATAAAATCATTTTCCCCACAACCAGAAACTGGGGCAGAATTTTGAGGACCCTCAAAATTGCGAAGCAAGTCCAGCCAACGTCATCATATGCAAGACAGTCAAAGAATTGGCTAAGTAACTGGGGCAGAATTTTGAGGAAGACCCTCAAAATTCTATTGCAAAGAAGTCGCAATGTCTCTAAAAGTGTCTCAGTCATTGGTCAGTTAATTTACTCGATATTACATACTACTATGTTTACAAATAACTGTATTTATCAAGTGCATGCATATTTTTCGAAAACTTTATCTCTATGGCAGCCAGATGTTACCCAGAGTAACTCAAATAGGACATCCAGAGCAAGGCAAAGTAAAGCAAGCAGGCAGAGACATGAACCAGCCTTTTCCTTACAGAACTCACAAATTTTTCTTTGAATGCAGGCACAATAAGACAACGATACTCACAGATACATCAAAACACAAACAAATTATCTATCACGAACATCTTCAGCTAAGAAATTCTTTACTTTTCCATTCGTCTCCTCTTTTGCATGAGGCTAAGAATTGCCTCCCTATTTGCATAAGGCTAAGCACTGCCTTCCACTGCATGAGACTAAGCATTGTCTCAATTTTGCATGAGGCTAAGCATTGCCTCCCTATTTGCATAAGGCTAAGCATTGCCTTTCCCTGCATGAGACTAAGCATTGTCTCCGTTTTGCATGAGGCTAAGCATGGAATCCCTATGTTCATAAGGCTAAACACTGCCTTCCACTGCATGGAACTAAGCATTGTCTCCATTTTGCATGAGGCTAAGCATTGTCTCCCTCTTTGCATAAGGCTAAGCACTGTCTTCCCCTGCATGAGACTAAGCATTGTCTCCGTTTTGCATGAGGCTAAGCATTGCCTCCCTATTTGCATAAGGCTAAGTACTGCCTTTCACTGCATGAGACTAAGCATTTTCTCCGTTTTGCATGAGGCTAAGCATTGCCTTCCTATTTGCATAAGGCTAAGCACTGCCCTTCCCCTGCATGAGACTAAGCATTGTCTCCGTTTTGCATGAGGCTAAGCATTGCCTCCCTATCTGCATAAGCCTAAGAACTGCCTTTCCTGGCATCGAGACTAAGAACTGTCTCCTTCCTTGCATGAGGCTAAGCATTGCCTCCCTAATTGCATAAGGCTAAGCACTGCCTTTTCCTCAAGATTAAATACTACCCTCAATTCACCTGGGGCTAAGCACTGCCCTCATCTTACACAAGACTAAGCCTTGTCTTGTTTTTCATATGACCAAGTATCATATCTTTTTGTTTAATGAGCTGAAACATCGCCATTTTGTCCAAAGGCGTCATAGTCTGAAGGCACCATCCTTATAGCCGGAAGACACCATTCCATGGCCTGAGGATCTCTCAATATTGCACACCATTATTCGAAGGCATCATGGTTCAGAGGCATCATTCTCATGGGCCAAGAACATCATTTCATGGCATGCGAATCCCTTATCTCATGATTCATGGCCCGGGACATCATGGTCTAAGGACATCATCCTCACCGTCCAAAGACAATCTTCATGGTCCAAAGGAAATTCGCATCATGTTTAAATTTTTGCAATAACCCATATAAATTTGCGTGCATCGTGTTTTAAGTTTTGCAGGTAATCCAGGAAATAACCATTCTTCAAACGGGAGCAAACTTCGCTCCGGTTTCCGCTTATAACATTCATACCCTACAATCATTTCAAACGGAATTGACTCCTAGCAAATGCCCACTTTTTACTCTATGATTGTTCAGATATTTGCTCTATAATAAATCTGTAATATTTCAGATTCACATTCATGACTTCGCATAAATCCACCCAATATTCTCCTTTCCAAAAGAACTCTTTCCGAAACACACGACCCTTCCTATAACCATGCCATCGATTTCGTTCACTGTTGCATCGAGAACTACACATGGCCTAATTCCTATAAAACCAAGGATATGTAGGCAGCTCAGAGACCAGGGTTCGGCCTATATTTTTCAAAAATCACCCCATTAGGTCAAAAATCGGTCATCATTTCTTTACCCGATAATTCTTTCATCATTCCCAGGTAAAGAGGGACAAGTGTTGATACCCAATTTTTCCCTCATTTTTAAATGTATATATATACTTTCAAAATAGTGCATATACATCATTATTTTGATTTATGAGCACACACAAGCATTTTTATAATTTTTCATAATTTTAAAGGGTTTAAATAAATTTATTTCTCCATTTTATTATATAAATATCCAACAATTATCCTAAAAATTACTTTATGATAATTTAATCATCTTAACATATCATTTATACCAACATGAGGTTTTAAATATTTTCATTGCAATTTAATAATTACATTTTTGCATTTTTAAGGCTAATTGCACACTTTTGCAATAATGGCCCATATGCATGTATAATTACATTATTCATGCAGAAAATAACTTTCTATATTTTTATAAGGTTAAGTAATTATTTAAAATTATATTAGTGCACAAATGATATTTTTATTATTTATTAGTTGCTTTTATAAATTATTTATTTATTAAATATTGGGTATTTAAAATTTAGCCTAAATTCCTACCCAAATTCGGACCTAAAACTACCCTTACACCAGCCCAATACCCTTGTCCCAAAACCCATTAGCCCAGTCCCTATACCCATTTTAATACCTAACCCAGGACCCCTTAAATCAGGACCGTTGATCTCTAGGATCAACGGTCCACGTTACACCTGCCCCTTTAAACCTAACCCAATCTAAACCCTAAATCATTCCTCACCACCCCGCCGCCTTGAAACCCTCTCGTCTCTCATCTCTCACAGAAAACCCTAGCCGCCTCTCAAAAACTCGCCAAATCCATCTCAACCATGGATTTTTCCATGATTTTCTTACCTTTTGTATGTTATACTGCCATCTCCTACGAATATATACTATTTCCTAGTACTTGCCTAAATATGGAAAGTACCTTATCCTAGATTCCGGTCACTCCCCTTTTGACCGCTTGAATCTGGACATGAATCTCGTCCATATACTTCACGATCTTGGCTATATGGGCCCGATTAGCTGAGATTTTTGGCTAATCTTCGACTCCTGTCAACTAGGGTTTCAACCTCTCTTTGTTCCTTACCGATTCTCAACTGATACTTTGCCTTTTCTGTGTTTGACTACACTTTTCTTTAGGTTTTCCTTTTTCTGCTTTAATCTTTGCCGTAAAAACAATTTTGGTATTATTTGGTGTTTTCTGTTAATTTACTGAAACCCTTTGATTTGTGCCCTAAAATCGATTCTAATTGATTCCAGAATAATTTTTTCCCTTATTCGTGTTTGAACGATTGTTTGCCATGTTTACTTGCTCGATTTTGACACTATATAAACCCTTCCCCCATTCCCCTTTAGGACAGACTTGAAAATCATTTTTAACCTCACTAGATCTAAAACTTACTCTGCTACTTCATCCTATACTCTGGTCTTGGCCGGCTGGAAGCCAAAGCCATTAATTTCTAGGTTTTTGCTTCTCATTGACGATCTAGAACACTGTGGGTTTTGTTTTTTCTTGCATTTCTCATTTAACTGGTGAGTCACTTAACTTTTGCACTTGCATTATTTACATATCCCTGATTTGTACATGTTATTATTTCCAAATCCATGATCAAATATGCATCCGAGTGATGTTTAGGCATTATCTTGGTCAGTTGTATATGTCCTAGTCTCTTTAACACTTGTTTGCTCCTAATGTTGCCTATTTTGAAGTTATTTGAACTCTTTTAAGGTCTATCTAATTAGTGTGTCAACCTTCGAATGCCTATGAACATGTCTATCCCCTTACCCTGAATCCCTGTAGTTGAATGCCTCACATCTGTAACTTTTATTGCTAGTTATAATTTGTTCTTTACTATTATGTCAACATGATCACTCAATTCCCACACCCCTCTGATATCTGTTTGTAATAACTGTCTCATCATGCTTGAATTGCTACTTTGAAATAAACCTCTGATATAACTGGATTACCTCTATTTAGATCATCATACATGTTATCCAACATGATTTTACTGAGTATATGTGTTTTAACTTATGACTATAAGTTCACCTCTTTGCTAATGCGATGCCCTATTTTGCATTAAGTTTGTTCTTTAGCTCTGTGATTTAATCAACTATCTGCCTGATTTGTTCAATATGTTTGCGTATGTTTAAATCCATTAATCCTTGTCCCTCAACCTCAGCCATTTCTCTTTCACCTGTTGCTTGAGTTCTTTAACTTCTATTCTTAGCCGGCTGAAAGCCAAGGCCACTTAAGTTCTGTCCTTTGACCTCTCTAGTGTGAGCACTGCTTGGGGTCCATTCGAGGCCCTTGTGAACTCTGATACACTAGAATTTGGTCCTTAGTTCCTCCTCCAAATCAACTATATAACCTCCCTAGTGCGAGCACTGCCCTGGGTTCTTGAAGCCCTTGGAAACTCTGACACACTGGGGTCTTGGTTCTATATGTTCAATTCTATTTTTAAGGCTACTGGGAGAATCATTCAGTTCCTGGCTGCTTTATATATATGAGTATGTAACATTGGTGTTGTGGTGAATTATTAGAATAAAGGCCTGGCCTGTCCAGGTGTATTTTGGGCCTACTGTAGGCTCCCTATAGTTACTTATTTCATAATTTATTCTATTCATTCTGGGTCTGTAATAATTATTATGATAACAATTTGAGATATTAGTGAAATTGGGGAAAGGGATTTTATCCTATACTTGCACTAAAAATGGGTAGAAATCCCGTCTATAGGCTCATTACTTAGCTAAAATATGCTATCTTGTTCAAACGTGTTCCAGCTTTCATGTGTTAGAAATTATGCCTATAGGTAATCTATCTTTGCTCAAAACATGTTACTTTCTAGTATCGTAGAAATCATGCCTATAGGTCCTTTATTTGGCTAAAATATGCTCTACGCCTGCTTGTTAGAAATCATGTCTATAGGAGCTAAAATCATTTTTAATATAGAGTTCATGCCTATAGGATCTAAAATCAGTTTTAATTATATAAATCATTCCTATAGGATCTAATTCAGTTTAATTATAGAAATCATGCTTATAGGATTTGAATTAGTTAATTAATTGCTCTATTCGTTTCTTTAATAGTCATCAATGTTGGGTTAACTATTGTCACTAGAAATCATGCCTATAGGACTCAATTAACCAATTATGAATATAATCCAGTAATTACTACTGTTAGTTACTGCATAAAATGCCTAGATTTCATGCTTATAGGTTTACTGTTTTATACCTGTAATCAATAGGCAACTATGTAGTTTCAGAGATTGTAAACTGCCCGCTCATTAGATCCAGATTCATACAGAGATCCTGCCTATAGGTTCTGCAACCCCAACTTATTAAAACCAGCAATTGTCTTCATTAATCTGACTTGCGTGCATTTGTTGTCTAAATGCGGAGGCTAACTTGAGCCCTACTTGCTTATAAGTAAAAGTCCAATGTGTTTTGTATGTCGCCTAGTTTTGACATTTTGAGCAAACTAAGTTAAAGTCTAGAACCACCCTGAGATAGAGGTCCAAATGCCTCCTGGACCAAGGGATGGGTAGTGCACGCGTAGGGTACGACGTAGAATTGACTAGTGCGCTTTAAGTAAATAACTTAAAGATAGTAATTGGGTAGCCGGAGATGATAGTCTGTGCCCGCTGAATAATATAAGTAACACCCCGTCTCGAGGGAGTTACGAATTATTAGTTATGTTGCACGGGGTGATCCTTTAGGGTAAAAAACTTTGGACCCCCCTACCACCACCACCACCACCACCTTGTCTTTCAATTAATTATTTGTGTTTAATAATGGACTTCCCCAAATCCCTTTATTTTCTTGTCTTTGATCACCTAGACTAATTTATATCATTGAGTTCAGCCGGGACCCACAGTTGTGGAGCTCGAAGAGTGCCTAACACCTTCTCTTCGAGGTAATTTCGAGCCCTTACCCAATCTTTGGTGACGCAAATTGGTTAGACAGAGTTATCTACAAATAGGTGTCCTAACACACCTTAATCCGTTAGGTGGCGCCTCTCTCTTTTAAACACCTACCTTAATAGAGTTGTCATGTGTTGAAACCCGATTTCGCGAGAAAAAGGGGCTCGACAAATAGCAATAGTGGTACATTCGACAAAGTATCAAGCGAAGAACTTCAGTAAACCTATAGATGCCCAGAGGGATAGCTTGTCATAGTTTTGTATATGTTCACAAAATGAGGCCTAGAGATTGGTTAAGCGCTGGAGGAAAAAGGAGAGAAGAGTCGCATAGGCGCACTTACAAGGTCAGAGTCGAACAGGCTACAAGATAGAAGGTAGCAACAGTTACGATATTGGAAGGATTCCGACCACAAGTCGTGGTGTGAGAAAGAGGCCTAAAGGGGAGAAATTCCCGGAACTTTGAATTTATTCACGGAACAATGGCCTAGATAGCAAGGACAATATTAAAGTATTCGCAAGAGCCGTAGGTTATGAAACTGATAAGCACATCAGTAAACATTCGAGGAAGAATGTTCCAACGGGGGCAATGATGTTACACCCCATGTTTTTGTACGTGAAAATACATAAGTCAATTGATGTAAGCTTGGAAATGAGATCCTCTTTAAAAGTATATAAAGTGATTTAATGATGTTATGCCCTATTTTGCAAGCCTTTAAGAGTTAACATTCAGGGACGAATGTTTCTAAGGGAACCTGATGTTACACCCCGTACTTCAGACGTCACTGTCATTATAGGATTATCTAATGTAAGCTCAAAAAGGACGAAATCCTTCTACAAGGATAAGAAAGGTTTACCGAAGTCTTAAGTAAGTTAAGATAAATATGAGACTTGTTAATTATGATTTAAATGAGATTAAAGTCATGATATGACTATATATGATGTTTGGATGTGAAATATAGAAAAATCGGGTTAATGTTTCGGAAAAACAGACTAAGGATTTGCCTTGGAAGGGAGCTTTTTTTAGAAATAAATTTGGTGTGATATATGGGGTCTTTTGGGACATATTATATACCAAATTTAAGGTCTTGGAATGTAGTTTCCAACACTCTTAACCGCTCATTCATATGACACCCGAATAAAAAGATATAAGGGTCTGAAGAAGGGCCAATGATAAGGTGCCAAGTAGCACTTTTTTGACTTTTAAAAAAATGGGATATTTACATCCCTTATCTCGTCTCTTTCTCCATTGTTCCAGAGAGAATGACCAAATAACACCCCTAAACTCACCCTTAAGCTCTCCACAAGGATTTCCAACAAGATTATCATCCCGGACATGAAATCAAGAAGCGATAACAATAGAACGATCCCTACGACGTAAGTATCGCTATATCGCTTCTCTTATTCTTTGTATTTTTAGTTTTGGAAGGTATTTATTAGTTAAGATAATACCTAATTTCTGTATTTAAGCTTCTAAATATCAAGGAACGTTGATAAATTTATTTTCTAATAGTTAGAACTCACGGGACGGTGATCGGAAGTCGCGAGTTCGAATTATTCGACTTGTAGTGGATTATTTTTGGGTTGTTTCGTGTTGCTTTTGGGCTGTCTATTTTGCTGCTATTTAATGGAGTTTTAGAGGAGAAATTTTATGGAGAAACACCACATAATATCGAAATGGTGGATTAGTCATTCTTTGTAACATTTTCGGGGTGTTTGACACTACTATAGTTGTCGTTTTGGGTATGAAGCGATTGTGGTGTGTTGGAATGTTATAAGCTAAATATACATGGATTTAGACCTTCATGCACTGTAGGAGGTAATTATGTTGTGTTCTTGAATGCGCTTAAGGTTATCTTGACATTGATTAAGTTAAATGGATGGACTAGACATGAACTAGTGAATAAAGTTACTAATTGGGGATAATTGGAGTTGTGAATTATTTTCTTTGTTATAGATATATGATATAAGGCTGGAATCATCGATAAATGACTTAATTATCATTCTAATGATATTGTTAAGTTAAATTAAGAAGTCTATCGGGGGTGATAAGGGGTATATGTATTCCAATCGGAGCTTATCGTTGGTCGTGAAGTAGTCGTGACTTGTTGTTGTTATATGGTGTCTTGTTATTGATAATTATATATTGATGGATTACTCTGGTCATTGTTGTTGGTATATGGTATTGGAGGAGGCTCTTGTCACTGGGGAAATGCTGCCCAAATTTACATAAATGAGCTACTAGTTTAAGTTGCGGACTTAGCCTTTACTCAACACTGATTTTGAATCTCCTTATGCTATGGAAGATTGAGTTGAGTTGTTTGAAGAATTGCTTGGAAGGTATTAAGGACTCAATGGAGTTAAGGTATGTTAAGGCTATCCATCCTTTTGTCATGATCCATATGATACATACGTAACGAGCAAACACTCAACTTTCATAAATGACTCTATTCATAGAAGTACTAGGGGTGCCTATGTTCTTGATTCCCCATGTGTCCTATTATTATATCTTATGTTCATGGGTCTCAGAAAAATACGTAAGTTGCCAAAGTTTATCCGAAGGCATATTGATCTTATGACATTTCAAGAGATCTTATTGGCTTACTTCATTATGCATCGCATTTATTTATACATGTACATTGACCCATGACCAGATGGTGTTAGATACACGTATATTATATATATATGGGGTATTGGGAAAGGTTATGGCATTATATACGCACCACCACCTGATCAGCTGGTATACGTTGTTGATTTCGCTCACAGTGGCTAAGATGATATGATTGGATGCCCATAGAAGCTTGATGACGTTATGTACGCGTATACCTATGCATGGTATGACAATTATACGCACATGCATGATATTATAAATATTTCATGATTCAAAGAGCTATTCAGAATTACAGGTTGAGTTCTTTACTTCATGTCTTTTATATACTACTTTCATGCCTTACATACTCGGTAATTTATTTGTACTGACATCCCTTTTGCCTGGGGATGCTGCGTTTCATGCCCGCAGATCCCGGTATATAGGTTGAGAGTCCTCCTAGTAGGCTATCAGCTCAGCGAAAGGTGTTGGTGCACTCCACCTGCTCCGGAGTTTCCTATTTGATCAGTATGATTTAGACATGTATTGATTAGTATGGCGGGGCCCTGTCCCAACCTTTATGACATTTATGTACACTTAGAGGCTTGTAAACATATGTCATGTATATGGATACTTTTATGGCCTTGTCGGCCTATGTTTTGAGTATACAAATGAACATGTCGGCCTTATCGGCCCGATGTCACATCATAAGTTTCTATATCATGTTGGGTCGTCCTATGTCTAATATTCTCATATGTTTTATTTTATTTATCTCATGATGGCCCTTTTGGCCCATTTACCCATGATGGTATGATAATAAAGATATGTTATGTTGGTACTCGATTGAGCAAGGCATCGGGTGCCCATCGCGGCCCTGAGTTTGGGTCGTGACAATAGCATACTCGAACACATTCATGGTCCCCTGGCGCAACTGCTCGAACTTGGCGCGCAATGCATCCTTGAGGTTTGTGGAACGAACTCCCTCAAAAATAAATCAGTGAACCGAGCCCAAGTATGTAGCGCTATGCTAGCTGGCCTACTCTCCTCAAGCCTGCCACTATCTATATGCCGACCCCGTTAGCTGGAAAGTAGTAAGGTTGACCTCGCTCACCTCCACTACGCCCATAGTGCACAAAATACGATGACAGTGGTCTAGGAAACCCTATCCATCCTCAGAAGTTGTGCCACTGAAAGTAGGAGGAAAATACTTCTTGAACCTCTCTAACCTCTTATACTCCTCCTCTAACGCCACTGGCCTGACCTCAGGCTGAACCGCAATTACGGGCTGTACGGGCATAACACCAGGAGCCTGATCAACATGAACATGTTGCTCTAGAGTACGGGATGAGGGATTCTTAGCTCCTCCTCATCCTGAGAAGTACTTGGTGCAACTGGGATCAATCCCGCTTGAGACATGGTACCGAACATGCTCAGGAAGTGGGCTAAGGTCTCTTGAAGTCCAGGAGTAGCAACAAGTTCCTCGAGTGACTGCTCCCCGACCAAAGCTACTTGTGGCTCCTCAGTCGTGGCCCTAGCACGGCCCTTGCTGTAGCACGTGCTCCCCCTCTGCCTCAGCCTCTCCCCGTCCTCTTGAAACATTGGCACACGAGGCAACATCATCAGTAATTGAAGCTTGTGTCCTCACCATCTGTGACAGAGTAGAAAGACAGAGGCTCAAATTCCGAAATCAATAAATTCGCACGATTAGGAATGAAAGAAGTGGAATTTCCTAATAGTTCTGTAGCCTCTCGAACATAATTACAGACGTCATCGTATCGGTCCGCATTACTCTACCAAACATTCTTATGACTCGTGGAACCTATGAACCTAGAGCTCCGATACCAACTTATCACGATCCAAAATCCCACCTTAAGGATCTTGATGGAACCTAGTCTCTAAGACTAGGTAAGCCTAACACTTGATGAGATTCACAAAATAAAACAACTTAGCTATTAAATAAAAACTATCAAATGACATAACATAGTCGGAAAAATAATCAACAGTCATACATCCCAAAAACCAGTAGTACGGAGTCATAAGCTCTACTGAGAATATACTAGAAATCTCGAAATACAACATTGTTTTGGAATACAAATAACAATATTAAGGAGAAACAATAGAAGGTGACTCCGAGGCCTGCAAGCGGAACAGCAGGTATACCTTGAAGGCTCCACAGTAACTTGGAATCAACTCACTAATGACTAGTACACTCAGAGGTACCTGAATCTGTACAAAATGTGAAGAACCGTAGTATGAGTATACCACAATCAATACCTAGTAAGTATCAAGACTACCTCGATGGAGTAGTGACGAGGTTCACGTCGAAACAGTCATTAGACAAGTAATCTGTGCATAATATCAATATAAAACTAACAAGGGAAAGCATAACTAAATAAGTAGCAACAGAGATAGCCATGTGATAACATAGAAAAGTTAACCAAAACACGTAAAACACAAGTGAAATCAGTTAAGGAGAAACAATGGAATGTTCAGATCATCAACTCGTTCCAACACAAGAATAGAAACAAGAATCACCCAGATGTTCCACATAACATGATCACAAATAACCCTTATGACGCCGCGCGAGCTTCACATTTAAAACATTTCCCCATTATAGCTTCACGTGCATAGTCCCCCTTATTTCGCCGCGTGTGCATCATAATGAAGTATTTTCGCTTACTAGCAACACGCGCATAAGCCCCCTTATCTCGCTACATGTGCATCAATATACACCACCCTTATGTTGCCGCATGCGCATCTCATTCACAACACAACGATCAACCGCACCACACATGCACATATGCCACCACATCGCCCAACACAACAATACCAAATCCACAATAATACATAGCCCACGGCTCAACAACAATATGAACAAGAATCACAACAATAACACAAGGGTATGGGGAGTGAATAACAATAAGAGTGCTTCAAATAACAAATAATTCCAATTTAAGGCATATTAATAGCCTAAGGTCTAATCCGGTCAATTAACACACATACACCCATGTACACACTCATCGCCTTATGTACACGTCATTTCATATAGCACAAAATATTGCAATTAGACCAAATCCTAAGAGGAAGTTTTCCTCACACAAAGTTAGGCAAGATACTTACCTCACTTAGGCCAATTCAATACTCTAAAAATGCTTTTCATTTAAAATTTTCCTCCGCTCGGCTCAAATCTAACAAAATGGACTTAATATATCATACAATACAAGAGAAACCAATTTCGATTAAAAAGGTTAAGATCTTTACACAACTAATAAAAAGTCAACAAAAGTCAATCTTAGGCCCGCCCGGTCAAACCCTAGTCGAAGGGTAGATCTCGACTACCCATAATCCCACGAGTTCATATATATGTTTGGTTTTTCAAATTCGAGTCCAATTTGACTCTCAAAACTCAATTTTTTATTTTTCAAAACATAGTAAAAAATTCCAAAATTTCTCTTCAATTATCATGGTCTAGATGTTTAAATTCATAATAAACCACGTTAAATAATAAAAATTGAGTCAAAATCACTCACCCAATAGTTTTGTATAAAAACTCCTCTTAAAATCACCTCCACAGAGTATAGGGCCCCAAAAATGATAAAATGTGACTAAGTCCTAAAATCTCACTATTTTGCTCAGCAGAAGTTGCAAATGTGTCCCAGGGTTCGCAAATGCGAACACTTGCAAATTCGACAAAAGGATCGCAATTGCGCTGCCTGACAAGTCCAAGGAATGTCACAAATGCAACTCAGACATCGCATTTGCGAAGTCTGCCCAGGTCGCAAAATCGACCAAAATGTCACAAAAGCGACCAACCTAGGAAATGACCCACCTTTGCAATGGCAATTAGAGCATCTCATTTGTGACACCTGACACCCCCTGTCTTCTTCGCAATTGCAGTCCTGAAACAAGTCCAAACCGATCTGAAATACGTTGGAAACTCACCCGAGCCCTTGGGCCTCCACACTAAACATCCGCACAAGTCTAAAAATATCATCGAACTCGCTTGCGAACTCAAAACACTGAGATAACATCCGAAACTACGAATCGAACACCAAAACACATAAAATTCATAATGAAACTCAAGGATCGCTAAAATCACAACTAAGTGTCTGATTCCTACCGAACCAACAATGACACCAAACTTTGCAGACAAGTTCCAATTGACAAAAGGACTTATTCCAAGCCCCGAAACAAAAATTCAAACTTGATTGCCATAAAGTCAAACTATGGTCAAACTTAGAAAATTTCTAAACCTTCAAATTGACAACCTTTGGCAAAAAGAGCCAATTTAATCTAGGAACCTACGAATTCAATTCCTAGCATACACTTAAGTCCAAAATCACCATACGAACCTATTCGAACTATCAAAATACCGTTCGGGGATTGTTTCCTCAAAAGTCAAACCTCGGTCAATATTTTCAACTTAAGCCTCAAAACTAAGGACCAATCGATCCAAATCAATCTAAGACCTACCCGAATCGAAACCAACCACCCCACAAGCCATAAAACCACAAATACACCTACGGGAAGCTTCAAAAGGGAAACGAGAC